>NC_083489.1:20147935-20489053 GCF_905332965.1 Bombus pascuorum | reverse complement strand
TACGTAATAGTATATAACGTTATACGATAGTACGTAATTGTATATAACGTTATACGTTATTACGTATTAGTATATAACGTTATACCTCATTACGTGATAGTATATAACGTTATACGATAGTACGTAATAGTATATAACTTCATACGTTATTACGTATTAGTATATAACGTGACACGTTAGTATGTAATAGTATATAACGTTACACGTTAGTACGTAATAGTATATAACGTTGCACGTTAGTACGTAATAGTATATAACGTTATACGTGAGTACGTATTAGTATATAACGTTACACGTTAGTACGTAATAGTATATAACGTTATACGTTATTACGTATTAGTATATAACGTGACAAGTTAGTACGTATTAGTATATAACGTTACACGTTAGTACGTATTAGTATATAACGTTACACGTTAGTACGTAATAGTATATAACGTTATACGTTAGCACGTAATAGTATATAACATTATACGTTAGTACGTAATAGTATATGACGTTATACGTCATTACGTAATAGTATATAACGTTATACGTTAGTACGTAATACTATATAACGTTATACGTTATTACGTGTTAGTATATAACGTTACACTTTAGTATGTATTAGTATATAACGTTATACGTTAGTACGTAATGGTATATAACGTTATACGTTATTACGTATTAGTATATAACGTTACACGTTATTACCTAATAGTATATAACGTTATACGTTATTACGTATTAGTATATAAAGTTATACGTTATTACGTATTAGTATATAACGTTACACGTTAGTACGTAATAGTATATAAAGTTATACGTTAGCACGTAATAGTATATAACGTTATACGTTAGTACGTAATAGTATATGACGTTATACGTCATTACGTAATAGTATATAACGTTATACGTTAGTACGTAATACTATATAACGTTATACGTTATTACGTGTTAGTATATAACGTTACACTTTAGTATGTATTAGTATATAACGTTATACGTTAGTACGGAATAGTATATAACGTTATAAGTTATTACGTATTAGTATATAACGTTACACGTTATTACGTAATAGTATATAACGTTATACGTTAGTATGTAATAGTATCTAACGTTATACGATAGTACGTAATAGTATATAACGTTATACGTTATTACGTATTAGTATATAACGTTATACCTCATTACGTGATAGTATATAACGTTATACGATAGTACGTAATAGTATATAACGTTATATGTTATTACGTATTAGTATATAACGTGACACGTTAGTACGTAATAGTATATAACGTTATACGTTATTACGTAATACCATATAACGTTATACGTTATTAAGTAATAGTATATAACGTTATACGTTAGTACGTAATAGTATATAACGTAATATGTTATTACGTATTAGTATATAACGTGACACGTTAGTACGTAATAGTATATAATGTTATACGTTATTACGTATTAATATATAACGTTACACGTTATTACGTATTAGCATATAACGTTATACGTAGATACGTAATAGTATATAACGTTATACGTTAGTACGTAATAGTATATAACGTTATACGATAGTACGTAATAGTATATAACGTTATACGTTATTACGTATTAGTATATAACGTTACACGTTAGTACGTAATAGTATATAACGTTATACGTTAGTACGTAATAGTATATAACGTTATACGTTACTACGTATTAATATATAACGATACACGTTATTACGTATTAATATATAACGTTACACGTTAGTACGTATTAGCATATAACGTTATACGTAGGTACGTAATAGTATATAACGTTATACGTTAGTACGTAATAGTATATAACGTTATACGATAGTACGTAATAGTATATAACGTTATACGTTATTACGTATTAGTATATAACGTTACACGTTAGTACGTAATAGTATATAACGTTATACGTTAGTACGTAATAGTATATAACGTTATACGTTACTACGTATTAATATATAACGTTACACGTTATTACGTATTAGCATATAACGTTATACGTTAGTACGTAATAGTATATAACGTTAGACGTTAGTACGTAATAGTATATAACGTTATACGATAGTACGTAATTGTATATAACGTTATACGTTATTACGTATTAGTATATAACGTTATACCTCATTACGTGATAGTATATAACGTTATACGATAGTACGTAATAGTATATAACTTCATACGTTATTACGTATTAGTATATAACGTGACACGTTAGTATGTAATAGTATATAACGTTACACGTTAGTACGTAATAGTATATAACGTTGCACGTTAGTACGTAATAGTATATAACGTTATACGTGAGTACGTATTAGTATATAACGTTACACGTTAGTACGTAATAGTATATAACGTTATACGTTATTACGTATTAGTATATAACGTGACAAGTTAGTACGTATTAGTATATAACGTTACACGTTAGTACGTATTAGTATATAACGTTATACGTTAGCACGTAATAGTATATAACGTTGCACGTTATTACGTATTAGTATATAACGTTATACGTTAGTACGTAATAGTATATGACGTTATACGTCATTACGTAATAGTATATAACGTTATACGTTAGTACGTAATACTATATAACGTTATACGTTATTACGTATTAGTATATAACGTTACACTTTAGTATGTATTAGTATATAACGTTATACGTTAGTACGTAATGGTATATAACGTTATACGTTATTACGTATTAGTATATAACGTTACACGTTATTACGTAATAGTATATAACGTTATACGTTATTACGTATTAGTATATAACGTTATACGTTATTACGTATTAGTATATAACGTTACACGTTAGTACGTAATAGTATATAACGTTATACGTTAGCACGTAATAGTATATAACATTATACGTTAGTACGTAATAGTATATGACGTTATACGTCATTACGTAATAGTATATAACGTTATACGTTAGTACGTAATACTATATAACGTTATACGTTATTACGTGTTAGTATATAACGTTACACTTTAGTATGTATTAGTATATAACGTTATACGTTAGTACGTAATGGTATATAACGTTATACGTTATTACGTATTAGTATATAACGTTACACGTTATTACCTAATAGTATATAACGTTATACGTTATTACGTATTAGTATATAAAGTTATACGTTATTACGTATTAGTATATAACGTTACACGTTAGTACGTAATAGTATATAAAGTTATACGTTAGCACGTAATAGTATATAACGTTATACGTTAGTACGTAATAGTATATGACGTTATACGTCATTACGTAATAGTATATAACGTTATACGTTAGTACGTAATACTATATAACGTTATACGTTATTACGTGTTAGTATATAACGTTACACTTTAGTATGTATTAGTATATAACGTTATACGTTAGTACGGAATAGTATATAACGTTATACGTTATTACGTATTAGTATATAACGTTACACGTTATTACGTAATAGTATATAACGTTATACGTTAGTATGTAATAGTATCTAACGTTATACGATAGTACGTAATAGTATATAACGTTATACGTAATTACGTATTAGTATATAACGTTATACCTCATTACGTGATAGTATATAACGTTATACGATAGTACGTAATAGTATATAACGTTATATGTTATTACGTATTAGTATATAACGTGACACGTTAGTACGTAATAGTATATAACGTTATACGTTATTACGTAATACCATATAACGTTATACGTTATTAAGTAATAGTATATAACGTTATACGTTAGTACGTAATAGTATATAACGTAATATGTTATTACGTATTAGTATATAACGTGACACGTTAGTACGTAATAGTATATAATGTTATACGTTATTACGTATTAATATATAACGTTACACGTTATTACGTATTAGCATATAACGTTATACGTAGATACGTAATAGTATATAACGTTATACGTTAGTACGTAATAGTATATAACGTTATACGATAGTACGTAATAGTATATAACGTTATACGTTATTACGTATTAGTATATAACGTTACACGTTAGTACGTAATAGTATATAACGTTATACGTTAGTACGTAATAGTATATAACGTTATACGTTACTACGTATTAATATATAACGATACACGTTATTACGTATTAGCATATAACGTTATACGTTAGTACGTAATAGTATATAACGTTAGACGTTAGTACGTAATAGTATATAACGTTATACGTTATTACGTATTAGTATATAACGTGACACGTTAGTACGTATTAGTAGATAACGTTACACGTTAGTACGTATTAGTATATAACGTTATACGTTAGCACGTAATAGTATATAACGTTGCACGTTATTACGTATTAGTATATAACGTTATACGTTAGTACGTAATAGTATATGACGTTATACGTCATTACGTAATAGTATATAACGTTATACGATAGTACGTAATAGTCTATAACTTTATACGTTATTACGTATTAGTATACAACGTGACACGTTAGTATGTAATAGTATATAACGTTACACGTTAGTACGTAATAGTATATAACGTTGCACTTTAGTACGTAATAGTATATAACGTTATACGTGAGTACGTATTAGTATATAACGTTACACGTTAGTACGTAATAGTATATAACGTTATACGTTATTACGTATTAGTATATAACGTGACACGTTAGTACGTATTAGTAGATAACGTTACACGTTAGTACGTATTAGTATATAACGTTATACGTTAGCACGTAATAGTATATAACGTTGCACGTTATTACGTATTAGTATATAACGTTATACGTTAGTACGTAATAGTATATGACGTTATACGTCATTACGTAATAGTATATAACGTTATACGTTAGTACGTAATACTATATAACGTTATACGTTATTACGTATTAGTATATAACGTTACACTTTAGTATGTATTAGTATATAACGTTATACGTTAGTACGTAATGGTATATAACGTTATACGTTATTACGTATTAGTATATAACGTTACACGTTATTACGTAATAGTATATAACGTTATACGTTATTACGTATTAGTATATAACGTTATACGTTATTACGTATTAGTATATAACGTTACACGTTAGTACGTAATAGTATATAACGTTATACGTTAGCACGTAATAGTATATAACGTTATACGTTAGTACGTAATAGTATATTACGTTATACGTCATTACGTAATAGTATATTACGTTATACGTCATTACGTAATAGTATATAACGTTATACGTTAGTACGTAATACTATATAACGTTATACGTTATTACGTATTAGTATATAACGTCATACGTTAGTACGGAATGGTATATAACGTTAGACGTTATTACGTATTAGTATATAACGTTACACGTTATTACGTAATAGTATATAACGTTATACGTTAGTACGTAATAGTATCTAACGTTATACGATAGTACGTAATAGTATATAACGTTATACGTTATTACGTATTAGTATATAACGTTATACCTCATTACGTGATAGTATATAACGTTATACGATAGTACGTAATAGTATATATCGTTATACGTTATTACGTATTAGTATATAACGTGACACGTTAGTATGTAATAGTATATAACGTTACACGTTAGTACGTAATAGTATAGAACGTTATACGTTAGAACGTAATAGTATATAAGGCTATACGTTAGTACGTAATAGTATATAACGTTATACGTCATTACGTAATAGTATATAACGTTATACGTTAGCACGTAATAGTATATAACGTTGCACGTTATTACGTATTAGTATATAACGTTATACGTTAGTACGTAATAGTATATGACGTTATACGTCATTACGTAATAGTATATAACGTTATACGTTAGTACGTAATACTATATAACGTTATACGTTATTACGTATTAGTATATAACGTTACACTTTAGTATGTATTAGTATATAACGTTATACGTTAGTACGTAATGGTATATAACGTTATACGTTATTACGTATTAGTATATAACGTTACACGTTATTACGTAATAGTATATAACGTTATACGTTATTACGTAATAGTATATAACGTTATACGTTATTACGTATTAGTATATAACGTTACACGTTAGTACGTAATAGTATATAACGTTATACGTTAGCACGTAATAGTATATAACGTTATACGTTAGTACGTAATAGTATATGACGTTATACGTCATTACGTAATAGTATATAACGTTATACGTTAGTACGTAATACTATATAACGTTATACGTTATTACGTATTAGTATATAACGTTATACGTTACTACGGAATGGTATATAACGTTATACGTTATTACGTATTAGTATATAACGTTACACGTTATTACGTAATAGTATATAACGTTATACGTTAGTACGTAATAGTATCTAACGTTATACGATAGTACGTAATAGTATATAACGTTATACGTTATTACGTATTAGTATATAACGTTATACCTCATTACGTGATAGTATATAACGTTATACGATAGTACGTAATAGTATATAACGTTATACGTTATTACGTATTAGTATATAACGTGACACGTTAGTATGTAATATTATATAACGTTACACGTTAGTACGTAATAGTATATAACGTTATACGTTAGTACGTAATAGTATATAAGGCTATACGTTAGTACGTAATAGTATATAACGTTATACGATAGTACGTAATAGTATATAACGTTATACGTTATTACGTATTAGTATATAACGTTATACCTCATTACGTGATAGTATATAACGTTATACGATAGTACGTAATAGTATATTACGTTATACGTCATTACGTAATAGTATATTACGTTATACGTCATTACGTAATAGTATATAACGTTATACGTTAGTACGTAATGGTATATAACGTTATACGTTATTACGTATTAGTATATAACGTTACACGTTATTACGTAATAGTATATAACGTTATACGTTATTACGTATTAGTATATAACGTTATACGTTATTACGTATTAGTATATAACGTTACACGTTAGTACGTAATAGTATATAACGTTATACGTTAGCACGTAATAGTATATAACGTTATACGTTTGTACGTAATAGTATATGACGTTGTACGTCATTACGTAATAGTATATTACGTTATACGTTAGTACGAATTAGTATATAACGTGACACGTTAGTACGTAATAGTATATAATGTTATACGTTATTACGTATTAATATATAACGTTACACGTTATTACGTATTAGCATATAACGTTATACGTAGGTACGTAATAGTATATAACGTTATACGTTAGTACGTAATAGTATATAACGTTATACGATAGTACGTAATAGTATATAACGTTATACGTTATTACGTATTAGTATATAACGTTACACGTTAGTACGTAATAGTATATAACGTTATACGTTAGTACGTAATAGTATATAACGTTATACGTTACTACGTATTAATATATAACGTTACACGTTATTACGTATTAGCATATAACGTTATACGTTAGTACGTAATAGTATATAACGTTAGACGTTAGTACGTAATAGTATATAACGTTATACGATAGTACGTAATTGTATATAACGTTATACGTTATTACGTATTAGTATATAACGTTATACCTCATTACGTGATAGTATATAACGTTATACGATAGTACGTAATAGTATATAACTTCATACGTTATTACGTATTAGTATATAACGTGACACGTTAGTATGTAATGGTATATAACGTTACACGTTAGTACGTAATAGTATATAACGTTGCACGTTAGTACGTAATAGTATATAACGTTATACGTGAGTACGTATTAATATATAACGTTACACGTTAGTACGTAATAGTATATAACGTTATACGTTATTACGTATTAGTATATAACGTGACAAGTTAGTACGTATTAGTATATAACGTTACACGTTAGTACGTATTAGTATATAACGTTATACGTTAGCACGTAATAGTATATAACGTTGCACGTTATTACGTATTAGTATATAACGTTATACGTTAGTACGTAATAGTATATGACGTTATACGTCATTACGTAATAGTATATAACGTTATACGTTAGTACGTAATACTATATAACGTTATACGTTATTACGTATTAGTATATAACGTTACACTTTAGTATGTATTAGTATATAACGTTATACGTTAGTACGTAATGGTATATAACGTTATACGTTATTACGTATTAGTATATAACGTTACACGTTATTACGTAATAGTATATAACGTTATACGTTATTACGTATTAGTATATAACGTTATACGTTATTACGTATTAGTATATAACGTTACACGTTAGTACGTAATAGTATATAACGTTATACGTTAGCACGTAATAGTATATAACATTATACGTTAGTACGTAATAGTATATGACGTTATACGTCATTACGTAATAGTATATAACGTTATACGTTAGTACGTAATACTATATAACGTTATACGTTATTACGTATTAGTATATAACGTTACACTTTAGAATGTATTAGTATATAACGTTATACGTTAGTACGGAATGGTATATAACGTTATACGTTATTACGTATTAGTATATAACGTTACACGTTATTACGTAATAGTATATAACGTTATACGTTAGTACGTAATAGTATCTAACGTTATACGATAGTACGTAATAGTATATAACGTTATACGTTATTACGTATTAGTATATAACGTTATACCTCATTACGTGATAGTATATAACGTTATACGATAGTACGTAATAGTATATAACGTTATACGTTACTACGTATTAGTATATAACGTGACACGTTAGTATGTAATAGTATATAACGTTACACGTTAGTACGTAATAGTATATAACGTTATACGTTAGTACGTAACAGTATATAAGGCTATACGTTAGTACGTAATAGTATATGACGTTATACGTCATTACGTAATAGTATATAACGTTATACGTGAGTACGTATTAGTATATAACGATACACGTTAGTACGTAATAGTATATAACGTTATACGTTATTACGTATTAGTATATAACGTGACACGTTAGTACGTATTAGTATATAACGTTACAAGTTAGTACGTATTAGTATATAACGTTATACGTTAGCACGTAATAGTATATAACGTTGCACGTTATTACGTAATAGTATATAACGTTATACGTTATTACGTATTAGTATATAACGTTATACGTTATTACGTATTAGTATATAACGTGACACGTTAGTACGTAATAGTATATAATGTTATACGTTATTACGTATTAATATATAACGTTACACGTTATTACGTATTAGCATATAACGTTATACGTAGGTACGTAATAGTATATAACGTTATACGTTAGTACGTAATAGTATATAACGTTAGACGTTAGTACGTAATAGTATATAACGTTATACGATAGTACGTAATAGTATATAACGTTATACGTTATTACGTATTAGTATATAACGTTATACCTCATTACGTGATAGTATATAACGTTATACGATAGTACGTAATAGTATATAACTTTATACGTTATTACGTATTAGTATATAACGTGACACGTTAGTATGTAATAGTATATATCGTTACACGTTAGTACGTAATAGTATATAACGTTGCACGTTAGTACGTAATAGTATATAACGTTATACGTGAGTACGTATTAGTATATAACGTTACACGTTAGTACGTAATTGTATATAACGTTATACGTTAGCACGTAATAGTATATAACGTTGCACGTTATTACGTATTAGTATATAACGTGACACGTTAGTACGTATTAGTATATAACGTTACACGTTAGTACGTATTAGTATATAACGTTATACGTTAGCATGTAATAGTATATAACGTTGCACGTTATTACGTATTAGTATATAACGTTATACGTTAGTACGTAATAGTATATGACGTTATACGTCATTACGTAATAGTATATAACGTTATACGTTAGTACGTAATACTATATAACGTTATACGTTATTACGTATTAGTATATAACGTTACACTTTAGTATGTATTAGTATATAACGTTATACGTTAGTACGTAATGGTATATAACGTTATACGTTATTACGTATTAGTATATAACGTTACACGTTATTACGTAATAGTATATAACGTTATACGATATTACGTATTAGGATATAACGTTATACGTTATTACGTATTAGTATATAACGTTACACGTTAGTACGTAGTAGTATATAACGTTATACGTTAGTACGTAATAGTATATAACGTTATACGTAATTACGTATTAGTATATAACGTTACACGTTATTACGTAATAGTATGTAACGTTATACGTTATTACGTATTAGTATATAACGTTATACCTCATTACGTGATAGTATATAACGTTATACGATAGTACGTAATAGTATATAACTTTATACGTTATTACGTATTAGTATATAACGTTATACCTCATTACGTGATAGTATATAACGTTATACGATAGTACGTAATAGTATATAACGTTATATGTTATTACGTATTAGTATATAACGTGACACGTTAGTACGTAATAGTATATAACGTTATACGTTATTACGTAATACCATATAACGTTATACGTTATTAAGTAATAGTATATAACGTTATACGTTAGTACGTAATAGTATATAACGTTATATGTTATTACGTATTAGTATATAACGTGACACGTTAGTACGTAATAGTATATAATGTTATACGTTATTACGTATTAATATATAACGTTACACGTTATTACGTATTAGCATATAACGTTATACGTAGGTACGTAATAGTATATAACGTTATACGTTAGTACGTAATAGTATATAACGTTATACGATAGTACGTAATAGTATATAACGTTATACGTTATTACGTATTAGTATATAACGTTACACGTTAGTACGTAATAGTATATAACGTTATACGTTAGTACGTAATAGTATATAACGTTATACGTTACTACGTATTAATATATAACGTTACACGTTATTACGTATTAGCATATAACGTTATACGTTAGTACGTAATAGTATATAACGTTAGACGTTAGTACGTAATAGTATATAACGTTATACGATAGTACGTAATAGTATATAACGTTATACGTTATTACGTATTAGTATATAACGTTATAACTCATTACGTGATAGTATATAATGTTATACGATAGTACGTAATAGTCTATAACTTTATACGTTATTACGTATTAGTATATAACGTGACACGTTAGTATGTAATAGTATATAACGTTACACGTTAGTACGTAATAGTATATAACGTTGCACGTTAGTACGTAATAGTATATAACGTTATACGTGAGTACGTATTAGTATATAACGTTACACGTTAGTACGTAATAGTATATAACGTTATACGTTATTACGTATTAGTATATAACGTGACACGTTAGTACGTATTAGTATATAACGTTACACGTTAGTACGTATTAGTATATAACGTTATACGTTAGCACGTAATAGTATATAACGTTGCACGTTATTACGTATTAGTATATAACGTTATACGTTAGTACGTAATAGTATATGACGTTATACGTCATTACGTAATAGTATATAACGTTATACGTTAGTACGTAATACTATATAACGTTATACGTTATTACGTATTAGTATATAACGTTACACTTTAGTATGTATTAGTATATAACGTTATACGTCATTACGTAATAGTATATAACGTTATACGTTAGTACGTAATACTATATAACGTTATACGTTATTACGTATTAGTATATAACGTTATACGTTAGTACGGAATGGTATATAACGTTATACGTTATTACGTATTAGTATATAACGTTACACGTTATTACGTAATATTATATAACGTTATACGTTAGTACGTAATAGTATCTAACGTTATACGATAGTACGTAATAGTATATAACGTTATACGTTATTACGTATTAGTATATAACGTTATACCTCATTACGTGATAGTATATAACGTTATACGATAGTACGTAATAGTATATAACGTTATACGTTATTACGTATTAGTATATAACGTGACACGTTAGTATGTAATAGTATATAACGTTACACGTTAGTACGTAATAGTATATAACGTTATACGTTAGTACGTAATAGTATATAAGGCTATACGTTAGTACGTAATAGTATATAACGTTATACGTCATTACGTAATAGTATATAACGTTATACGTTAGCACGTAATAGTATATAACGTTGCACGTTATTACGTATTAGTATATAACGTTATACGTTAGTACGTAATAGTATATGACGTTATACGTCATTACGTAATAGTATATAACGTTATACGTTAGTACGTAATACTATATAACGTTATACGTTATTACGTATTAGTATATAACGTTACACTTTAGTAGGTATTAGTATATAACGTTATACGTTAGTACGTAATGGTATATAACGTTATACGTTATTACGTATTAGTATATAACGTTACACGTTATTACGTAATAGTATATAACGTTATCCGTTATTACGTATTAGTATATAACGTTATACGTTATTACGTATTAGTATATAACGTTACACGTTAGTACGTAATAGTATATAACGTTATACGTTAGCACGTAATAGTATATAACGTTATACGTTAGTACGTAATAGTATATAACGTTATACGTCATTACGTAATAGTATATAACGTTATACGTTAGTACGTATTAGTATATAACGTGACACGTTAGTACGTAATAGTATATAATGTTATACGTTATTACGTATTAATATATAACGTTACACGTTATTACGTATTAGCATATAACGTTATACGTAGGTACGTAATAGTATATAACGTTATACGTTAGTACGTAATAGTATATAACGTTATACGATAGTACGTAATAGTATATAACGTTATACGTTATTACGTATTAGTATATAACGTTACACGTTAGTACGTAATAGTATATAACGTTATACGTTAGTACGTAATAGTATATAACGTTATACGTTACTACGTATTAATATATAACGTTACACGTTATTACGTATTAGCATATAACGTTATACGTTAGTACGTAATAGTATATAACGTTAGACGTTAGTACGTAATAGTATATAACGTTATACGATAGTACGTAATAGTATATAACGTTATACGTTATTACGTATTAGTATATAACGTTATAACTCATTACGTGATAGTATATAACGTTATACGATAGTACGTAATAGTCTATAACTTTATACGTTATTACGTATTAGTATATAACGTGACACGTTAGTATGTAATAGTATATAACGTTACACGTTAGTACGTAATAGTATATAACGTTGCACGTTAGTACGTAATAGTATATAACGTTATACGTGAGTACGTATTAGTATATAACGTTACACGTTAGTACGTAATAGTATATAACGTTATACGTTATTACGTATTAGTATATAACGTGACACGTTAGTACGTATTAGTATATAACGTTACACGTTAGTACGTATTAGTATATAACGTTATACGTTAGCACGTAATAGTATATAACGTTGCACGTTATTACGTATTAGTATATAACGTTATACGTTAGTACGTAATAGTATATGACGTTATACGTCATTACGTAATAGTATATAACGTTATACGTTAGTACGTAATACTATATAACGTTATACGTTATTACGTATTAGTATATAACGTTACACTTTAGTATGTATTAGTATATAACGTTATACGTCATTAGGTAATAGTATATAACGTTATACGTTAGTACGTAATACTATATAACGTTATACGTTATTACGTATTAGTATATAACGTTATACGTTAGTACGGAATGGTATATAACGTTATACGTTATTACGTATTAGTATATAACGTTACACGTTATTACGTAATAGTATATAACGTTATACGTTAGTACGTAATAGTATCTAACGTTATACGATAGTACGTAATAGTATATAACGTTATACGTTATTACGTATTAGTATATAACGTTATACCTCATTACGTGATAGTATATAACGTTATACGATAGTACGTAATAGTATATAACGTTATACGTTATTACGTATTAGTATATAACGTGACACGTTAGTATGTAATAGTATATAACGTTACACGTTAGTACGTAATAGTATATAACGTTATACGTTAGTACGTAATAGTATATAAGGCTATACGTTAGTACGTAATAGTATATAACGTTATACGTCATTACGTAATAGTATATAACGTTATACGTTAGCACGTAATAGTATATAACGTTGCACGTTATTACGTATTAGTATATAACGTTATACGTTAGTACGTAATAGTATATGACGTTATACGTCATTACGTAATAGTATATAACGTTATACGTTAGTACGTAATACTATATAACGTTATACGTTATTACGTATTAGTATATAACGTTACACTTTAGTAGGTATTAGTATATAACGTTATACGTTAGTACGTAATGGTATATAACGTTATACGTTATTACGTATTAGTATATAACGTTACACGTTATTACGTAATAGTATATAACGTTATCCGTTATTACGTATTAGTATATAACGTTATACGTTATTACGTATTAGTATATAACGTTACACGTTAGTACGTAATAGTATATAACGTTATACGTTAGCACGTAATAGTATATAACGTTATACGTTAGTACGTAATAGTATATGACGTTATACGTCATTACGTAATAGTATATAACGTTATACGTTAGTATGTATTAGTATATAACGTGACACGTTAGTACGTAATAGTATATAATGTTATACGTTATTACGTATTAATATATAACGTTACACGTTATTACGTATTAGCATATAACGTTATACGTAGGTACGTAATAGTATATAACGTTATACGTTAGTACGTAATAGTATATAACGTTATACGATAGTACGTAATAGTATATAACGTTATACGTTATTACGTATTAGTATATAACGTTACACGTTAGTACGTAATAGTATATAACGTTATACGTTATTACGTAATAGTATATAACGTTAGACGTTACTACGTATTAATATATAACGTTACACGTTATTACGTATTAGCATATAACGTTATACGTTAGTACGTAATAGTATATAACGTTAGACGTTAGTACGTAATAGTATATAACGTTATACGATAGTACGTAATAGTATATAACGTTATACGTTATTACGTATTAGTATATAACGTTATACCTCATTACGTGATAGTATATAACGTTATACGATAGTACGTAATAGTATATAACTTTATACGTTATTACGTATTAGTATATAACGTGACACGTTAGTATGTAATAGTATATAACGTTACACGTTAGTACGTAATAGTATATAACGTTGCACGTTAGTACGTTATAGTATATAACGTTATACGTGAGTACGTATTAGTATATAACGTTACACGTTAGTACGTAATAGTATATAACGTTATACGTTATTACGTATTAGTATATAACGTGACACGTTAGTACGTATTAATATATAACGTTACACGTTAGTACGTATTAGTATATAACGTTATACGTTAGCACGTAATAGTATATAACGTTGCACGTTATTACGTATTAGTATATAACGTTATACGTTAGTACGTAATAGTATATGACGTTATACGTCATTACGTAATAGTATATAACGTTATACGTTAGTACGTAATACTATATAACGTTATACGTTATTACGTATTAGTATATAACGTTACACTTTAGTATGTATTAGTATATAACGTTATACGTTAGTACGTAATGGTATATAACGTTATACGTTATTACGTATTAGTATATAACGTTACACGTTATTACGTAATAGTATATAACGTTATACGTTATTACGTATTAGTATATAACGTTATACGTTATTACGTATTAGTATATAACGTTATACGTTATTACGTATTAGTATATAACGTTACACGTTAGTACGTAATAGTATATAACGTTATACGTTAGTACGTAATAGTATATGACGTTACACTTTAGAATGTACTAGTATATAACGTTATACGTTAGTACGGAATGGTATATAACGTTATACGTTATTACGTATTAGTATATAACGTTACACGTTATTACGTAATAGTATATAACGTTATACGTTAGTACGTAATAGTATCTAACGTTATACGATAGTACGTAATAGTATATAACGTTATACGTTATTACGTATTAGTATATAACGTTATACCTCATTACGTGATAGTATATAACGTTATACGATAGTACGTAATAGTATATAACGTTATACGTTATTACGTATTAGTATATAACGTGACACGTTAGTACGTAATAGTATATAACGTTATACGTTAGTACGTAATAGTATATAAGGCTATACGTTAGTACGTAATAGTATATAACGTTATACGTCATTTCGTAATAGTATATAACGTTATACGTTAGTACGTAATAGTATATAACGTTATACGTGAGTACGTATTAGTATATAACGTTACACGTTAGTACGTAATAATATATAACGTTATACGTTATTACGTATTAGTATATAACGTGACACGTTAGTACGTATTAGTATATAACGTTACACATTAGTACGTATTAGTATATAACGTTATACGTTAGCACGTAATAGTATATAACGTTGCACGTTATTACGTAATAGTATATAACGTTATACGTTATTAAGTAATATTATATAACGTTATACGTTATTACGTATTAGTATATAACGTGACACGTTAGTACGTATTAGTATATAACGTTACACGTTAGTACGTATTAGTATATAACGTTATACGTTAGCACGTAATAGTATATAACGTTGCACGTTATTACGTAATAGTATATAACGTTATACGTTATTAAGTAATATTATATAACGTTATACGTTAGTACGTAATAGTATATGACGTTATACGTCATTACGTAATAGTATATAACGTTATACGTTAGTATGTAATACTATATAACGTTATACGTTATTACGTATTAGTATATAACGTTACACGCTATTACGTATTAGCATATAACATTATACGTAGGTACGTAATAGTATATAACGTTATACGTTAGTACGTAATAGTATATAACGTTATACGTTAGTACGTAACAGTATATAAGGCTATACGTTAGTACGTAATAGTATATGACGTTATACGTCATTACGTAATAGTATATAACGTTATACGTGAGTACGTATTAGTATATAACGATACACGTTAGTACGTAATAGTATATAACGTTATACGTTATTACGTATTAGTATATAACGTGACACGTTAGTACGTATTAGAATATAACGTTACAAGTTAGTACGTATTAGTATATAACGTTATACGTTAGCACGTAATAGTATATAACGTTGCACGTTATTACGTAATAGTATATAACGTTATACGTTATTACGTATTAGTATATAACGTTATACGTTATTACGTATTAGTATATAACGTGACACGTTAGTACGTAATAGTATATAATGTTATACGTTATTACGTATTAATATATAACGTTACACGTTATTACGTATTAGCATATAACGTTATACGTAGGTACGTAATAGTATATAACGTTATACGTTAGTACGTAATAGTATATAACGTTAGACGTTAGTACGTAATAGTATATAACGTTATACGATAGTACGTAATAGTATATAACGTTATACGTTATTACGTATTAGTATATAACGTTATACCTCATTACGTGATAGTATATAACGTTATACGATAGTACGTAATAGTATATAACTTTATACGTTATTACGTATTAGTATATAACGTGACACGTTAGTATGTAATAGTATATATCGTTACACGTTAGTACGTAATAGTATATAACGTTGCACGTTAGTACGTAATAGTATATAACGTTATACGTGAGTACGTATTAGTATATAACGTTACACGTTAGTACGTAATTGTATATAACGTTATACCTTATTACGTATTAGTATATAACGTGACACGTTAGTACGTATTAGTATATAACGTTACACGTTAGTACGTATTAGTATATAACGTTATACGTTAGCATGTAATAGTATATAACGTTGCACGTTATTACGTATTAGTATATAACGTTATACGTTAGTACGTAATAGTATATGACGTTATACGTCATTACGTAATAGTATATAACGTTATACGTTAGTACGTAATACTATATAACGTTATACGTTATTACGTATTAGTATATAACGTTACACTTTAGTATGTATTAGTATATAACGTTATACGTTAGTACGTAATGGTATATAACGTTATACGTTATTACGTATTAGTATATAACGTTACACGTTATTACGTAATAGTATATAACGTTATACGATATTACGTATTAGGATATAACGTTATACGTTATTACGTATTAGTATATAACGTTACACGTTAGTACGTAGTAGTATATAACGTTATACGTTAGTACGTAATAGTATATAACGTTATACGTAATTACGTATTAGTATATAACGTTACACGTTATTACGTAATAGTATATAACGTTATACGTTATTACGTATTAGTATATAACGTTATACCTCATTACGTGATAGTATATAACGTTATACGATAGTACGTAATAGTATATAACTTTATACGTTATTACGTATTAGTATATAACGTTATACCTCATTACGTGATAGTATATAACGTTATACGATAGTACGTAATAGTATATAACGTTATATGTTATTACGTATTAGTATATAACGTGACACGTTAGTACGTAATAGTATATAACGTTATACGTTATTACGTAATACCATATAACGTTATACGTTATTAAGTAATAGTATATAACGTTATACGTTAGTACGTAATAGTATATAACGTTATATGTTATTACGTATTAGTATATAACGTGACACGTTAGTACGTAATAGTATATAATGTTATACGTTATTACGTATTAGTATATAACGTTATACCTTATTACGTATTAGTATATAACGTGACACGTTAGTACGTATTAGTATATAACGTTACACGTTAGTACGTAATAGTATATAACGTTATACGTTATTACGTATTAGTATATAACGTGACACGTTAGTACGTATTAATATATAACGTTACACGTTAGTACGTATTAGTATATAACGTTATACGTTAGCACGTAATAGTATATAACGTTGCACGTTATTACGTATTAGTATATAACGTTATACGTTAGTACGTAATAGTATATGACGTTATACGTCATTACGTAATAGTATATAACGTTATACGTTAGTACGTAATACTATATAACGTTATACGTTATTACGTATTAGTATATAACGTTACACTTTAGTATGTATTAGTATATAACGTTATACGTTAGTACGTAATGGTATATAACGTTATACGTTATTACGTATTAGTATATAACGTTACACGTTATTACGTAATAGTATATAACGTTATACGTTATTACGTATTAGTATATAACGTTATACGTTATTACGTATTAGTATATAACGTTATACGTTATTACGTATTAGTATATAACGTTACACGTTAGTACGTAATAGTATATAACGTTATACGTTAGTACGTAATAGTATATGACGTTACACTTTAGAATGTACTAGTATATAACGTTATACGTTAGTACGGAATGGTATATAACGTTATACGTTATTACGTATTAGTATATAACGTTACACGTTATTACGTAATAGTATATAACGTTATACGTTAGTACGTAATAGTATCTAACGTTATACGATAGTACGTAATAGTATATAACGTTATACGTTATTACGTATTAGTATATAACGTTATACCTCATTACGTGATAGTATATAACGTTATACGATAGTACGTAATAGTATATAACGTTATACGTTATTACGTATTAGTATATAACGTGACACGTTAGTACGTAATAGTATATAACGTTATACGTTAGTACGTAATAGTATATAAGGCTATACGTTAGTACGTAATAGTATATGACGTTATACGTCATTTCGTAATAGTATATAACGTTATACGTTAGTACGTAATAGTATATAACGTTATACGTGAGTACGTATTAGTATATAACGTTACACGTTAGTACGTAATAATATATAACGTTATACGTTATTACGTATTAGTATATAACGTGACACGTTAGTACGTATTAGTATATAACGTTACACATTAGTACGTATTAGTATATAACGTTATACGTTAGCACGTAATAGTATATAACGTTGCACGTTATTACGTAATAGTATATAACGTTATACGTTATTAAGTAATATTATATAACGTTATACGTTATTACGTATTAGTATATAACGTGACACGTTAGTACGTATTAGTATATAACGTTACACGTTAGTACGTATTAGTATATAACGTTATACGTTAGCACGTAATAGTATATAACGTTGCACGTTATTACGTAATAGTATATAACGTTATACGTTATTAAGTAATATTATATAACGTTATACGTTAGTACGTAATAGTATATGACGTTATACGTCATTACGTAATAGTATATAACGTTATACGTTAGTATGTAATACTATATAACGTTATACGTTATTACGTATTAGTATATAACGTTACACGCTATTACGTATTAGCATATAACATTATACGTAGGTACGTAATAGTATATAACGTTATACGTTAGTACGTAATAGTATATAACGTTATACGTTAGTACGTAACAGTATATAAGGCTATACGTTAGTACGTAATAGTATATGACGTTATACGTCATTACGTAATAGTATATAACGTTATACGTGAGTACGTATTAGTATATAACGATACACGTTAGTACGTAATAGTATATAACGTTATACGTTATTACGTATTAGTATATAACGTGACACGTTAGTACGTATTAGAATATAACGTTACAAGTTAGTACGTATTAGTATATAACGTTATACGTTAGCACGTAATAGTATATAACGTTGCACGTTATTACGTAATAGTATATAACGTTATACGTTATTACGTATTAGTATATAACGTTATACGTTATTACGTATTAGTATATAACGTGACACGTTAGTACGTAATAGTATATAATGTTATACGTTATTACGTATTAATATATAACGTTACACGTTATTACGTATTAGCATATAACGTTATACGTAGGTACGTAATAGTATATAACGTTATACGTTAGTACGTAATAGTATATAACGTTAGACGTTAGTACGTAATAGTATATAACGTTATACGATAGTACGTAATAGTATATAACGTTATACGTTATTACGTATTAGTATATAACGTTATACCTCATTACGTGATAGTATATAACGTTATACGATAGTACGTAATAGTATATAACTTTATACGTTATTACGTATTAGTATATAACGTGACACGTTAGTATGTAATAGTATATATCGTTACACGTTAGTACGTAATAGTATATAACGTTGCACGTTAGTACGTAATAGTATATAACGTTATACGTGAGTACGTATTAGTATATAACGTTACACGTTAGTACGTAATTGTATATAACGTTATACCTTATTACGTATTAGTATATAACGTGACACGTTAGTACGTATTAGTATATAACGTTACACGTTAGTACGTAATAGTATATAACGTTATACGTTATTACGTATTAGTATATAACGTGACACGTTAGTACGTATTAATATATAACGTTACACGTTAGTACGTATTAGTATATAACGTTATACGTTAGCACGTAATAGTATATAACGTTGCACGTTATTACGTATTAGTATATAACGTTATACGTTAGTACGTAATAGTATATGACGTTATACGTCATTACGTAATAGTATATAACGTTATACGTTAGTACGTAATACTATATAACGTTATACGTTATTACGTATTAGTATATAACGTTACACTTTAGTATGTATTAGTATATAACGTTATACGTTAGTACGTAATGGTATATAACGTTATACGTTATTACGTATTAGTATATAACGTTACACGTTATTACGTAATAGTATATAACGTTATACGTTATTACGTATTAGTATATAACGTTATACGTTATTACGTATTAGTATATAACGTTATACGTTATTACGTATTAGTATATAACGTTACACGTTAGTACGTAATAGTATATAACGTTATACGTTAGTACGTAATAGTATATGACGTTACACTTTAGAATGTACTAGTATATAACGTTATACGTTAGTACGGAATGGTATATAACGTTATACGTTATTACGTATTAGTATATAACGTTACACGTTATTACGTAATAGTATATAACGTTATACGTTAGTACGTAATAGTATCTAACGTTATACGATAGTACGTAATAGTATATAACGTTATACGTTATTACGTATTAGTATATAACGTTATACCTCATTACGTGATAGTATATAACGTTATACGATAGTACGTAATAGTATATAACGTTATACGTTATTACGTATTAGTATATAACGTGACACGTTAGTACGTAATAGTATATAACGTTATACGTTAGTACGTAATAGTATATAAGGCTATACGTTAGTACGTAATAGTATATGACGTTATACGTCATTTCGTAATAGTATATAACGTTATACGTTAGTACGTAATAGTATATAACGTTATACGTGAGTACGTATTAGTATATAACGTTACACGTTAGTACGTAATAATATATAACGTTATACGTTATTACGTATTAGTATATAACGTGACACGTTAGTACGTATTAGTATATAACGTTACACATTAGTACGTATTAGTATATAACGTTATACGTTAGCACGTAATAGTATATAACGTTGCACGTTATTACGTAATAGTATATAACGTTATACGTTATTAAGTAATATTATATAACGTTATACGTTATTACGTATTAGTATATAACGTGACACGTTAGTACGTATTAGTATATAACGTTACACGTTAGTACGTATTAGTATATAACGTTATACGTTAGCACGTAATAGTATATAACGTTGCACGTTATTACGTAATAGTATATAACGTTATACGTTATTAAGTAATATTATATAACGTTATACGTTAGTACGTAATAGTATATGACGTTATACGTCATTACGTAATAGTATATAACGTTATACGTTAGTATGTAATACTATATAACGTTATACGTTATTACGTATTAGTATATAACGTTACACGCTATTACGTATTAGCATATAACATTATACGTAGGTACGTAATAGTATATAACGTTATACGTTAGTACGTAATAGTATATAACGTTATACGTTAGTACGTAACAGTATATAAGGCTATACGTTAGTACGTAATAGTATATGACGTTATACGTCATTACGTAATAGTATATAACGTTATACGTGAGTACGTATTAGTATATAACGATACACGTTAGTACGTAATAGTATATAACGTTATACGTTATTACGTATTAGTATATAACGTGACACGTTAGTACGTATTAGAATATAACGTTACAAGTTAGTACGTATTAGTATATAACGTTATACGTTAGCACGTAATAGTATATAACGTTGCACGTTATTACGTAATAGTATATAACGTTATACGTTATTACGTATTAGTATATAACGTTATACGTTATTACGTATTAGTATATAACGTGACACGTTAGTACGTAATAGTATATAATGTTATACGTTATTACGTATTAATATATAACGTTACACGTTATTACGTATTAGCATATAACGTTATACGTAGGTACGTAATAGTATATAACGTTATACGTTAGTACGTAATAGTATATAACGTTAGACGTTAGTACGTAATAGTATATAACGTTATACGATAGTACGTAATAGTATATAACGTTATACGTTATTACGTATTAGTATATAACGTTATACCTCATTACGTGATAGTATATAACGTTATACGATAGTACGTAATAGTATATAACTTTATACGTTATTACGTATTAGTATATAACGTGACACGTTAGTATGTAATAGTATATATCGTTACACGTTAGTACGTAATAGTATATAACGTTGCACGTTAGTACGTAATAGTATATAACGTTATACGTGAGTACGTATTAGTATATAACGTTACACGTTAGTACGTAATTGTATATAACGTTATACCTTATTACGTATTAGTATATAACGTGACACGTTAGTACGTATTAGTATATAACGTTACACGTTAGTACGTATTAGTATATAACGTTATACGTTAGCATGTAATAGTATATAACGTTGCACGTTATTACGTATTAGTATATAACGTTATACGTTAGTACGTAATAGTATATGACGTTATACGTCATTACGTAATAGTATATAACGTTATACGTTAGTACGTAATACTATATAACGTTATACGTTATTACGTATTAGTATATAACGTTACACTTTAGTATGTATTAGTATATAACGTTATACGTTAGTACGTAATGGTATATAACGTTATACGTTATTACGTATTAGTATATAACGTTACACGTTATTACGTAATAGTATATAACGTTATACGATATTACGTATTAGGATATAACGTTATACGTTATTACGTATTAGTATATAACGTTACACGTTAGTACGTAGTAGTATATAACGTTATACGTTAGTACGTAATAGTATATAACGTTATACGTAATTACGTATTAGTATATAACGTTACACGTTATTACGTAATAGTATATAACGTTATACGTTATTACGTATTAGTATATAACGTTATACCTCATTACGTGATAGTATATAACGTTATACGATAGTACGTAATAGTATATAACTTTATACGTTATTACGTATTAGTATATAACGTTATACCTCATTACGTGATAGTATATAACGTTATACGATAGTACGTAATAGTATATAACGTTATATGTTATTACGTATTAGTATATAACGTGACACGTTAGTACGTAATAGTATATAACGTTATACGTTATTACGTAATACCATATAACGTTATACGTTATTAAGTAATAGTATATAACGTTATACGTTAGTACGTAATAGTATATAACGTTATATGTTATTACGTATTAGTATATAACGTGACACGTTAGTACGTAATAGTATATAATGTTATACGTTATTACGTATTAATATATAACGTTACACGTTATTACGTATTAGCATATAACGTTATACGTAGGTACGTAATAGTATATAACGTTATACGTTAGTACGTAATAGTATATAACGTTATACGATAGTACGTAATAGTATATAACGTTATACGTTATTACGTATTAGTATATAACGTTACACGTTAGTACGTAATAGTATATAACGTTATACGTTAGTACGTAATAGTATATAACGTTATACGTTACTACGTATTAATATATAACGTTACACGTTATTACGTATTAGCATATAACGTTATACGTTAGTACGTAATAGTATATAACGTTAGACGTTAGTACGTAATAGTATATAACGTTATACGATAGTACGTAATAGTATATAACGTTATACGTTATTACGTATTAGTATATAACGTTATAACTCATTACGTGATAGTATATAACGTTATACGATAGTACGTAATAGTCTATAACTTTATACGTTATTACGTATTAGTATATAACGTGACACGTTAGTATGTAATAGTATATAACGTTACACGTTAGTACGTAATAGTATATAACGTTGCACGTTAGTACGTAATAGTATATAACGTTATACGTGAGTACGTATTAGTATATAACGTTACACGTTAGTACGTAATAGTATATAACGTTATACGTTATTACGTATTAGTATATAACGTGACACGTTAGTACGTATTAGTATATAACGTTACACGTTAGTACGTATTAGTATATAACGTTATACGTTAGCACGTAATAGTATATAACGTTGCACGTTATTACGTATTAGTATATAACGTTATACGTTAGTACGTAATAGTATATGACGTTATACGTCATTACGTAATAGTATATAACGTTATACGTTAGTACGTAATACTATATAACGTTATACGTTATTACGTATTAGTATATAACGTTACACTTTAGTATGTATTAGTATATAACGTTATACGTCATTACGTAATAGTATATAACGTTATACGTTAGTACGTAATACTATATAACGTTATACGTTATTACGTATTAGTATATAACGTTATACGTTAGTACGGAATGGTATATAACGGTATACGTTATTACGTATTAGTATATAACGTTACACGTTATTACGTAATAGTATATAACGTTATACGTTAGTACGTAATAGTATCTAACGTTATACGATAGTACGTAATAGTATATAACGTTATACGTTATTACGTATTAGTATATAACGTTATACCTCATTACGTGATAGTATATAACGTTATACGATAGTACGTAATAGTATATAACGTTATACGTTATTACGTATTAGTATATAACGTGACACGTTAGTATGTAATAGTATATAACGTTACACGTTAGTACGTAATAGTATATAACGTTATACGTTAGTACGTAATAGTATATAAGGCTATACGTTAGTACGTAATAGTATATAACGTTATACGTCATTACGTAATAGTATATAACGTTATACGTTAGCACGTAATAGTATATAACGTTGCACGTTATTACGTATTAGTATATAACGTTATACGTTAGTACGTAATAGTATATGACGTTATACGTCATTACGTAATAGTATATAACGTTATACGTTAGTACGTAATACTATATAACGTTATACGTTATTACGTATTAGTATATAACGTTACACTTTAGTAGGTATTAGTATATAACGTTATACGTTAGTACGTAATGGTATATAACGTTATACGTTATTACGTATTAGTATATAACGTTACACGTTATTACGTAATAGTATATAACGTTATCCGTTATTACGTATTAGTATATAACGTTATACGTTATTACGTATTAGTATATAACGTTACACGTTAGTACGTAATAGTATATAACGTTATACGTTAGCACGTAATAGTATATAACGTTATACGTTAGTACGTAATAGTATATAACGTTATACGTCATTACGTAATAGTGTATAACGTTATACGTTAGTACGTATTAGTATATAACGTGACACGTTAGTACGTAATAGTATATAATGTTATACGTTATTACGTATTAATATATAACGTTACACGTTATTACGTATTAGCATATAACGTTATACGTAGGTACGTAATAGTATATAACGTTATACGTTAGTACGTAATAGTATATAACGTTATACGATAGTACGTAATAGTATATAACGTTATACGTTATTACGTATTAGTATATAACGTTACACGTTAGTACGTAATAGTATATAACGTTATACGTTAGTACGTAATAGTATATAACGTTATACGTTACTACGTATTAATATATAACGTTACACGTTATTACGTATTAGCATATAACGTTATACGTTAGTACGTAATAGTATATAACGTTAGACGTTAGTACGTAATAGTATATAACGTTATACGATAGTACGTAATAGTATATAACGTTATACGTTATTACGTATTAGTATATAACGTTATAACTCATTACGTGATAGTATATAACGTTATACGATAGTACGTAATAGTCTATAACTTTATACGTTATTACGTATTAGTATATAACGTTATACGTTATTACGTATTAGTATATAACGTTACACGTTAGTACGTAATAGTATATAACGTTATACGTTATTACGTAATAGTATATAACGTTAGACGTTACTACGTATTAATATATAACGTTACACGTTATTACGTATTAGCATATAACGTTATACGTTAGTACGTAATAGTATATAACGTTAGACGTTAGTACGTAATAGTATATAACGTTATACGATAGTACGTAATAGTATATAACGTTATACGTTATTACGTATTAGTATATAACGTTATACCTCATTACGTGATAGTATATAACGTTATACGATAGTACGTAATAGTATATAACTTTATACGTTATTACGTATTAGTATATAACGTGACACGTTAGTATGTAATAGTATATAACGTTACACGTTAGTACGTAATAGTATATAACGTTGCACGTTAGTACGTTATAGTATATAACGTTATACGTGAGTACGTATTAGTATATAACGTTACACGTTAGTACGTAATAGTATATAACGTTATACGTTATTACGTATTAGTATATAACGTGACACGTTAGTACGTATTAATATATAACGTTACACGTTAGTACGTATTAGTATATAACGTTATACGTTAGCACGTAATAGTATATAACGTTGCACGTTATTACGTATTAGTATATAACGTTATACGTTAGTACGTAATAGTATATGACGTTATACGTCATTACGTAATAGTATATAACGTTATACGTTAGTACGTAATACTACAGTAGCGGACAAAAGTTTAAGACGATGATTTGTAAACCGGATTACAAACATCTTATACGCATATTGTTCTTCTATTCGGTTTGTCTCTTTGGAATAACGTAGCTGTATGTTTGACCTTCGTAACCTCAGACAGTCAGTTGTTAAATACAAACAATGTAGGAGTTACAACAGTTAGTTACCGCCTAGCACTTGGAAACAGTGGACATTAGTTTAAGACGATCTGTGTAAAACGTGAGTACGAGTACAGTTTTTGAACATTTTGATTCTGGAATGTCAAAATCATTGTTTAGTGTACCTTTTATTGCTTAAAATTCATTTAGGTAGGAACAGACTATGGGTAAATCAAAGAATTTACTTGAAAACGAAAGGGAACAAATCGTAAGGCTGCGAAAGCGAAGTAAAACCTTCACCGAAATAGCAAATATAGTGAACAGGTCAGAAACAGCTTGTAAACAAGCTTGGTATAAATGTTTAAAGACAGGCATGTATTGCGATCAACCGAAAAACGGAAGACCACGGAAAACAACACCGAAAATGGATCGCCGGATTCATCGATTGAGCGAAAAGGATCGTTTTCGTAGTGCAAATAATATTGCTGCGGAGATAAACTATGAAAACGATACACAAATTAGTGCTAGAACTGTTAGGAGAAGATTAGAAGACTTTAACTTAAGAGGACGAAAACCCCAAAAGAAACCACTGCTGAGTTCTAGGAATCGAAAAAGACGACTTGCATTTGCTAAAGCTCATAAGCATTGGACAAGTGAAGATTGGCAAAAGGTATTGTTTTCTGACGAATCGAAATTCAATCGCGTCTGTTCTGACGGGATACGGTACGTTAGACGTCGAATTGGCGAAAGTTTGAATACACAGTGCGTTTTAAAAACTCTTAAACATGGTGGTGGCAACGTTATGGTGTGGGCGTGTTTTTCTCGAAGCGGCCCTGGTCCGATATGTCGTATCAATGGAATTATGGACCGTTTTCAATACAAGGACATACTCAAGAACACAATGTTACCTTTTGCACGCAACAATATGAGTGATGATTTTATTTTTCAAAATGATAATGATCCGAAGCACACGGCTCGGGTTGTGAAACAGTTTTTTCAAGAAGAAAATATCACCGTGCTGCCGTGGCCGTCGCAATCACCAGACATTAACCCAATCGAGAATTTGTGAAGCATCATAAAAAAGACAGTACAAGGTTATAAACCGAAAAATTTAAATGAACTTTACTCTACGATTGAAACAGCCTGGAATAATATTACGGTAGATTAATATAAAAAATTAATAGATTCTATGCCAAGAAGATGTACCGAAGGGATAAGAAATAACGGATATTGAACAAAATATTGAATTTAAACAAAAATTGTGTATATTTTTTAACCAAAAATTAATATTTTTTGTATAGTCTTAAACTTTTGACCGACGAAATATTATACAGATTTCGTTCCTTTTTTATAACTTAGCTATTGAGCAAAATATCAAAATGAAATTTTTTTTCTAAGTGTACAAACAAATGTACAATTAGTTAATACCAAAAGTAGAACACCGTATTTATATTTTTTATGGAAAGTAAATCAATTATTTATTTCTTCCATTTCGTCTTAAACTTTTGTCCGCTACTGTATATAACGTTATACGTTATTACGTATTAGTATATAACGTTACACTTTAGTATGTATTAGTATATAACGTTATACGTTAGTACGTAATGGTATATAACGTTATACGTTATTACGTATTAGTATATAACGTTACACGTTATTACGTAATAGTATATAACGTTATACGTTATTACGTATTAGTATATAACGTTATACGTTATTACGTATTAGTATATAACGTTATACGTTATTACGTATTAGTATATAACGTTACACGTTAGTACGTAATAGTATATAACGTTATACGTTAGTACGTAATAGTATATGACGTTACACTTTAGAATGTACTAGTATATAACGTTATACGTTAGTACGGAATGGTATATAACGTTATACGTTATTACGTATTAGTATATAACGTTACACGTTATTACGTAATAGTATATAACGTTATACGTTAGTACGTAATAGTATCTAACGTTATACGATAGTACGTAATAGTATATAACGTTATACGTTATTACGTATTAGTATATAACGTTATACCTCATTACGTGATAGTATATAACGTTATACGATAGTACGTAATAGTATATAACGTTATACGTTATTACGTATTAGTATATAACGTTACACTTTAGTATGTATTAGTATATAACGTTATACGTTAGTACGTAATGGTATATAACGTTATACGTTATTACGTATTAGTATATAACGTTACACGTTATTACGTAATAGTATATAACGTTATACGTTATTACGTATTAGTATATAACGTTATACGTTATTACGTATTAGTATATAACGTTATACGTTATTACGTATTAGTATATAACGTTACACGTTAGTACGTAATAGTATATAACGTTATACGTTAGTACGTAATAGTATATGACGTTACACTTTAGAATGTACTAGTATATAACGTTATACGTTAGTACGGAATGGTATATAACGTTATACGTTATTACGTATTAGTATATAACGTTACACGTTATTACGTAATAGTATATAACGTTATACGTTAGTACGTAATAGTATCTAACGTTATACGATAGTACGTAATAGTATATAACGTTATACGTTATTACGTATTAGTATATAACGTTATACCTCATTACGTGATAGTATATAACGTTATACGTTAGTACGTAATAGTATATAACGTTATACGTTAGTACGTATTAGTATATAACGTTACACGTTAGTACGTAATAATATATAACGTTATACGTTATTACGTATTAGTATATAACGTGACACGTTAGTACGTATTAGTATATAACGTTACACGTTAGTACGTATTAGTATATAACGTTATACGTTAGCACGTAATAGTATATAACGTTGCACGTTATTACGTAATAGTATATAACGTTATACGTTATTAAGTAATATTATATAACGTTATACGTTATTACGTATTAGTATATAACGTGACACGTTAGTACGTATTAGTATATAACGTTACACGTTAGTACGTATTAGTATATAACGTTATACGTTAGCACGTAATAGTATATAACGTTGCACGTTATTACGTAATAGTATATAACGTTATACGTTATTAAGTAATATTATATAACGTTATACGTTAGTACGTAATAGTATATGACGTTATACGTCATTACGTAATAGTATATAACGTTATACGTTAGTATGTAATACTATATAACGTTATACGTTATTACGTATTAGTATATAACGTTACACGCTATTACGTATTAGCATATAACATTATACGTAGGTACGTAATAGTATATAACGTTATACGTTAGTACGTAATAGTATATAACGTTATACGATAGTACGTAATAGTATATAACGTTATACGTTATTACGTATTAGTATATAACGTTACACGTTAGTACGTAATAGTATATAACGTTATACGTTAGTACGTAATAGTATATAACGTTAGACGTTACTACGTATTAATATATAACGTTACACGTTATTACGTATTAGCATATAACGTTATACGTTAGTACGTAATAGTATATAACGTTACACTTTAGTATGTATTAGTATATAACGTTATACGTTAGTACGTAATGGTATATAACGTTATACGTTATTACGTATTAGTATATAACGTTACACGTTATTACGTAATAGTATATAACGTTATACGTTATTACGTATTAGTATATAACGTGACACGTTAGTACGTATTAGTATATAACGTTACACGTTAGTACGTATTAGTATATAACGTTATACGTTAGCACGTAATAGTATATAACGTTGCACGTTATTACGTAATAGTATATAACGTTATACGTTATTACGTATTAGTATATAACGTTATACGTTATTACGTATTAGTATATAACGTTATACGTTATTACGTATTAGTATATAACGTTACGCGTTAGTACGTAATAGTATATAACGTTATACGTTATTACGTAATACCATATAACGTTATACGTTATTAAGTAATATTATATAACGTTATACGTTAGTACGTAATAGTATATAACGTTATATGTTATTACGTATTAGTATATAACGTGACACGTTAGTACGTAATAGTATATAATGTTATACGTTATTACGTATTAATATATAACGTTACACGTTATTACGTATTAGCATATAACGTTATACGTAGGTACGTAATAGTATATAACGTTATACGTTAGTACGTAATAGTATATAACGTTATACGATAGTACGTATTAATATATAACGTTACACGTTATTACGTATTAGCATATAACGTTATACGTTAGTACGTAATAGTATATAACGTTAGACGTTAGTACGTAATAGTATATAACGTTATACGATAGTACGTAATAGTATATAACGTTATACGTTATTACGTATTAGTATATAACGTTATACCTCATTACGTGATAGTATATAACGTTATACGATAGTACGTAATAGTATATAACTTTATACGTTATTACGTATTAGTATATAACGTGACACGTTAGTATGTAATAGTATATATCGTTACACGTTAGTACGTAATAGTATATAACGTTACACGTTAGTACGTAATAGTATATGACGTTATACGTCATTACGTAATAGTATATAACGTTATACGTTAGTACGTAATACTATATAACGTTATACGTTATTACGTATTAGTATATAACGTTACTTTTTAGTATGTATTAGTATATAACGTTATACGTTAGTACGTAATGGTATATAACGTTATACGTTATTACGTATTAGTATATAACGTTACACGTTATTACGTAATAGTATATAACGTTATACGATATTACGTATTAGGATATAACGTTATACGTTATTACGTATTAGTATATAACGTTACACGTTAGTACGTAATAGTATATAACGTTATACGTTAGCACGTAATAGTATATAACGTTATACGTTAGTACTTAATAGTATATAACGTTATACGTTATTACGTATTAGTATATAACGTTACACGTTAGTACGTAGTAGTATATAACGTTATACGTTAGTACGTAATAGTATATAACGTTATACGTAATTACGTATTAGTATATAACGTTACACGTTATTACGTATTAGTATATAACGTTATACGTTATTACGTATTAGTATATAACGTTACGCGTTAGTACGTAATAGTATATAACGTTATACGTTATTACGTAATACCATATAACGTTATACGTTATTAAGTAATATTATATAACGTTATACGTTAGTACGTAATAGTATATAACGTTATATGTTATTACGAATTAGTATATAACGTGACAGGTTCGTACGTAATAGTATATAAAGTTATACTTTATTACGTATTAGTATATAACGTTACACGTTATTACGTAATAGTTTATAACGTTATACGTTATTACGTATTAGTATATAACGTTACACGTTAGTACGTAGTAGTATATAACGTTATACGTTAGTACGTAATAGTATATAACGTTATACGTTAGTACTTAATAGTATATAACGTTATACGTTATTACGTATTAGTATATAACGTTACACGTTAGTACGTAGTAGTATATAACGTTATACGTTAGTACGTAATAGTATATAACGTTATACGTAATTACGTATTAGTATATAACGTTACACGTTATTACGTATTAGTATATAACGTTATACGTTATTACGTATTAGTATATAACGTTACGCGTTAGTACGTAATAGTATATAACGTTATACGTTATTACGTAATACCATATAACGTTATACGTTATTAAGTAATATTATATAACGTTATACGTTAGTACGTAATAGTATATAATGTTATACGTTATTACGTATTAATATATAACGTTACACGTTATTACGTATTAGCATATAACGTTATACGTAGGTACGTAATAGTATATAACGTTATACGTTAGTACGTAATAGTATATAACGTTATACGATAGTACGTATTAATATATAACGTTACACGTTATTACGTATTAGCATATAACGTTATACGTTAGTACGTAATAGTATATAACGTTAGACGTTAGTACGTAATAGTATATAACGTTATACGATAGTACGTAATAGTATATAACGTTATACGTTATTACGTATTAGTATATAACGTTATACCTCATTACGTGATAGTATATAACGTTATACGATAGTACGTAATAGTATATAACTTTATACGTTATTACGTATTAGTATATAACGTGACACGTTAGTATGTAATAGTATATATCGTTACACGTTAGTACGTAATAGTATATAACGTTACACGTTAGTACGTAATAGTATATAACGTTATACGTTAGTACGTAATAATGTATAACGTTATACGATAGTACGTAATAGTATATAACGTTATACGTTATTACGTATTAGTATATAACGTTATACCTCATTACGTAATAGTATATAACGTTATACGATAGTACGTAATAGTATGTAACGTTATACGTTATTACGATTTAGTATATAACGTGACACGTTAGTATGTAATAGTATATAACGTTACACGTTAGTACGTAATAGTATATAACGTTATACGTTAGTACGTAATAGTATATAAGGCTATACGTTAGTACGTAATAGTATATAACGTTATACGTCATTACGTAATAGTATATAACGTTATACGTTAGTACGTAATAGTATATAACGTTATACGTTATTACGTAATAGTGTATAACGTTGCAAGTTAGTACGTAATAGGATATAACGTTATACGTTAGTACGTAATAGTATATAACGTTATACGTTAGTACGTAATAGTATATAACGTTATACGATAGTACGTAATAGTATATAACGTTATACGTCATTACGTAATAGTATATAACGTTATACGTTAGTACGTAATAGTATATAACGTTATACGTTATTAAGTAATAGTATATAACGTTATACGTTAGTACGTAATAGTATATAACGTTATACGTTAGTACGTAATAGTATATAACGTTATACGTTAGTACGTAATAGTATATAACGTTATACGATAGTATGTAATAACATATAACGTTATACGTTATTACGTATTAGTATATAACGTTATACCTCATTACGTAATAGTATATAACGTTATACGATAGTACGTAATAGTATATAACGTTATACGTTATTACGTATTAGTATATAACGTTGCACGTTATTACGTATTAGTATATAACGTTATACGTTAGTACGTAATAGTATATAACGTTACACGTTAGTACGTAATAGTATATAACGTTATACGTTATTACGTATTAGTATATAACGTGACACGTTAGTACGTATTAGTATATAACGTTACACGTTAGTACGTATTAGTATATAACGTTATACGTTAGCACGTAATAGTATATAACGTTATACGTTATTACGTATTAGTATATAACGTTGCACGTTAGTACGTAATAGTATATAACGTTATACGTTAGTACGTAATAGTATATAACGTTATACGTTATTACGTATTAGTATATAACGTTACACGATAGTACGTAATAGTATATAACGTTATACGTTAGCACGTAATAGTATATAACGTTATACGTTAGTACGTAATAGTATATGACGTTATACGTCATTACGTAATAGTATATAACGTTATACGTTAGTACGTAATACTATATAACGTTATACGTTATTACGTATTAGTATATAACGTTACACTTTAGTATGTATTAGTATATAACGTTATACGTTAGTACGGAATGGTATATAACGTTATACGTTATTACGTATTAGTATATAACGTTACACGTTATTACGTAATAGTATATAACGTTATACGTTAGTACGTAATAGTATCTAACGATATACGATAGTACGTAATAGTATATAACGTTATACGTTATTACGTATTAGTATATAACGTTATACCTCATTACGTGATAGTATATAACGTTATACGATAGTACGTAATAGTATATAACGTTATACGTTATTACGTATTAGTAAATAACGTGACACGTTAGTATGTAATAGTATATAACGTTACACGTTAGTACGTAATAGTATATAACGTTATACGTTAGTACGTAATAGTATATAAGGCTTTACGTTAGTACGTATTAGTATATAACGTTACACTTTAGTATGTATTAGTATATAACGTTATACGTTATTACGTATTAGTATATAACGTTATACGATAGTACGTAATAGTATATAACGTTATATGTTATTACGTATTAGTATATAACGTGACACGTTAGTACGTAATAGTATATAACGTTACACTTTAGTATGTATTAGTATATAACGTTATACGTTATTACGTATTAGTATATAACGTTATACGATAGTACGTAATAGTATATAACGTTATATGTTATTACGTATTAGTATATAACGTGACACGTTAGTACGTAATAGTATATAACGTTACACGTTAGTACGTATTAGTATATAACGTTATACGTTAGTACGTAATAGTATATGACGTTATACGTCATTACGTAATAGTATATAACGTTATACGTTAGTACGTAATACTATATAACGTTATACGTTATTACGTATTATTATATGACGTTACACTTTAGTATGTATTAGTATATAACGTTATACGTTAGTACGTAATGGTATATAACGTTATACGTTATTACGTATTAGTATATAACGATATACGTTATTACGTATTAGTATATAACGTTACACGTTAGTACGTAATAGTATATAACGTTATACGTTAGTACGTAATAGTATATAACGTTATACGTAATTACGTATTAGTATATAACGTTACACGTTATTACGTAATATTATATAACGTTATACGTTATTACGGATTAGTATATAACGTTATACGTTATTACGTATTAGTATATAACGTTATACGTTAGTACGTAATAGTATCTAACGATATACGATAGTACGTAATAGTATATAACGTTATACGTTATTACGTATTAGTATATAACGTTATACCTCATTACGTGATAGTATATAACGTTATACGATAGTACGTAATAGTATATAACGTTATACGTTATTACGTATTAGTAAATAACGTGACACGTTAGTATGTAATAGTATATAACGTTACACGTTAGTACGTAATAGTATATAACGTTATACGTTAGTACGTAATAGTATATAAGGCTTTACGTTAGTACGTATTAGTATATAACGTTACACTTTAGTATGTATTAGTATATAACGTTATACGTTATTACGTATTAGTATATAACGTTATACGATAGTACGTAATAGTATATAACGTTATATGTTATTACGTATTAGTATATAACGTGACACGTTAGTACGTAATAGTATATAACGTTACACGTTAGTACGTATTAGTATATAACGTTATACGTTAGCACGTAATAGTATATAACGTTGCACGTTATTACGTATTAGTATATAACGTTATACGTTAGTACGTAATAGTATATGACGTTATACGTCATTACGTAATAGTATATAACGTTATACGTTAGTACGTAATACTATATAACGTTATACGTTATTACGTATTATTATATAACGTTACACTTTAGTATGTATTAGTATATAACGTTATACGTTAGTACGTAATGGTATATAACGTTATACGTTATTACGTATTAGTATATAACGATATACGTTATTACGTATTAGTATATAACGTTACACGTTAGTACGTAATAGTATATAACGTTACACGTTAGTACGTAATAGTATATAACGTTATACGTTAGTACGTAATAGTATATAAGGCTATACGTTAGTACGTAATAGTATATAACGTTATACGTCATTACGTAATAGTATATAACGTTATACGTTAGTACGTAATAGTATATAACGTTATACGTTATTACGTAATAGTGTATAACGTTGCAAGTTAGTACGTAATAGGATATAACGTTATACGTTAGTACGTAATAGTATATAACGTTATACGTTAGTACGTAATAGTATATAACGTTATACGATAGTACGTAATATTATATAACGTTATACGTCATTACGTAATAGTATATAACGTTATACGTTAGTACGTAATAGTATATAACGTTATACGTTATTAAGTAATAGTATATAACGTTATACGTTAGTACGTAATAGTATATAACGTTATACGTTAGTACGTAATAGTATATAACGTTATACGTTAGTACGTAATAGTATATAACGTTATACGATAGTATGTAATAACATATAACGTTATACGTTATTACGTATTAGTATATAATGTTATACCTCATTACGTAATAGTATATAACGTTATACGATAGTACGTAATAGTATATAACGTTATACGTTATTACGTATTAGTATATAACGTTGCACGTTATTACGTATTAGTATATAACGTTATACGTTAGTACGTAATAGTATATAACGTTATACGTTAGCACGTAATAGTATATAACGTTGCACGTTATTACGTATTAGTATATAACGTTACACGTTAGTACGTAATAGTATATAACGTTACACGTTATTACGTATTAGTATATAACGTTACACGTTAGTACGTAATAGTATATAACGTTATACGACATTACGTATTAGTATATAACGTTACACGTTATTACGTATAAGTATATAACGTTACACGTCATTACGTATTAGTATATAACGTTATACGTTAGTACGTACTAGTATATAACGTTACACGTTAGTACGTATTACTATATAACGTTATACGTTATTACGTGTTAGTATATAACGTTATACGTCATTACGTAATAGTATATAACGTTACACGTTATTACGTACTAGTATATAACGTTACACGTTAGTACGTATTACTATATAACGTTATACGTTATTACGTGTTAGTATGTAACGTTATACGTCATTACGTAATAGTATATAACGTTATGCGTTAGTACGTAATAGTATATAACGTTACACGTTAGTACGTAATAGTAGATAACGTTATACGTTATTACGTATTAGTATATAGCGGTACACGTTAGTACGTAATAGTATATAACGTTATACGTTATTACTTATTAGTATATAACGTTATATGTCATTACGTAATAGTATATAACGTTATACGTTATTACGTATTGGTATATAACGTTACACGATATTACGTATTAGTATATAACGTTACACGTTATTACGTAATAGTATATAACGTTACACGTTAGTACGTATTACTATATAACGTTATACGTTATTACGTGTTAGTATGTAACGTTATACGTCATTACGTAATAGTATATAACGTTATGCGTTAGTACGTAATAGTATATAACGTTACACGTCATTACGTAATAGTATATAACGTTGTACGTTAGTACGTAATAGTATATAACGTTACACGTTAGTACGTAATAGTATATAATGTTATACGTTAGTACGTCATAGTATATAACGTTATACGTTTTACGTATTAGTATATAACGTTACACGTTTGTACGTAATAGTATATAACGTTATACGTCATTACGTAATAGTATATAACGCTATACGTTATCACGTAATACTATATAACGTTATACGTCATTATGTAATACTGTATAACGTTGTACGTCATTACGTAATAGTATATAACGTTACACGTTATTACGTACTAGTATATAACGTTACACGTTAGTACGTATTACTATATAACGTTATACGTTATTACGTGTTAGTATGTAACGTTATACGTCATTACGTAATAGTATATAACGTTATATGTTAGTACGTATTAGTATATAACGTTACACGTCATTACGTAATAGTATATAACGTTATACGTTATTACTTATTAGTATATAACGTTACACGTCATTACGTAATAGTATATAACGTTGTACGTTAGTACGTAATAGTATATAACGTTATACGTTAGTACGTAATAGTATATAAGGCTATACGTTAGTACGTAATAGTATATAACGTTATACGTCATTACGTAATAGTATATAACGTTGCACGTTATTACGTATTAGTATATAACGTTATACGTTAGTACGTAATAGTATATAACGTTACACGTTAGTACGTAATAGTATGTAACGTTATACGTTATTACGTATTAGTATATAACGTGACACGTTAGTACATATTAGTATATAACGTTACACGTTAGTACGTATTAGTATATAACGTTATACGTTAGCACGTAATAGTATATAACGTTATACGTTATTACGTATTAGTATATAACGTTGCACGTTAGTACGTAATAGTATATAACGTTATACGTTAGTACGTAATAGTATATAACGTTATACGTTATTACGTATTAGTATATAACGTTGCACGTTATTACGTATTAGTATATAACGTTATACGTTAGTACGTAATAGTATATGACGTTATACGTCATTACGTAATAGTATATAACGTTATACGTTAGTACGTAATAGTATATAACGTTATACGTTATTACGTAATACCATATAACGTTATACGTTATTAAGTAATAGTATATAACGTTATACGTTAGAACGTAATAGTATATAACGTTATATGTTATTACGTATTAGTATATAACGTGACACGTTAGTACGTAATAGTATATAACGTTATACGATAGTACGTAATAGTATATAACGTTATACGTTATTACGTATTAGTATATAACGTTACACGTTAGTACGTAATAGTATATAACGTTATACGTTATTACGTATTAATATATAACGTTACACGTTATTACGTATTAATATATAACGTTACACGTTATTACGTATTAGCATATAACGTTATACGTTAGTACGTAATAGTATATAACGTTATACGTTAGTACGTAATAGTATATAACGTTATACGATAGTACGTAATAGTATATAACGTTATACGATAGTACGTAATAGTATATAACGTTATACGTTATTAAGTAATAGTATATAACGTTATACGTTAGTACGTAATAGTATATAACGTTATACGTTAGTACGTAATAGTATATAACGTTATACGTTAGTACGTAATAGTATATAACGTTATACGATAATATGTAATAACATATAACGTTATACGTTATTACGTATTAGTATATAACGTTATACCTCATTACGTAATAGTATATAACGTTATACGATAGTACGTAATAGTATATAACGTTATACGTTATTACGTATTAGTATATAACGTTGCACGTTATTACGTATTAGTATATAACGTTATACGTTAGTACGTAATAGTATATAACGTTACACGTTAGTACGTAATAGTATATAACGTTATACGTTATTACGTATTAGTATATAACGTGACACGTTAGTACGTATTAGTATATAACGTTACACGTTAGTACGTATTAGTATATAACGTTATACGTTAGCACGTAATAGTATATAACGTTATACGTTATTACGTATTAGTATATAACGTTGCACTTTAGTACGTAATAGTATATAACGTTATACGTTAGTACGTAATAGTATATAACGTTATACGTTATTACGTATTAGTATATAACGTTACACGATAGTACGTAATAGTATATAACGTTATACGTTAGCACGTAATAGTATATAACGTTATACGTTAGTACGTAATAGTATATGACGTTATACGTCATTACGTAATAGTATATAACGTTATACGTTAGTACGTAATACTATATAACGTTATACGTTATTACGTATTAGTATATAACGTTACACTTTAGTATGTATTAGTATATAACGTTATACGTTAGTACGGAATGGTATTTAACGTTATACGTTATTACGTATTAGTATATAACGTTACACGTTATTACGTAATAGTATATAACGTTATACGTTAGTACGTAATAGTATCTAACGATATACGATAGTACGTAATAGTATATAACGTTATACGTTATTACGTATTAGTATATAACGTTATACCTCATTACGTGATAGTATATAACGTTATACGATAGTACGTAATAGTATATAACGTTATACGTTATTACGTATTAGTATATAACGTTATACCTCATTACGTGATAGTATATAACGTTATACGTCATTACGTAATAGTATATAACGTTATACGTTAGTACGTAATAGTATATAACGTTATACGTTATTACGTAATAGTATATAACGTTACAAGTTAGTACGTAATAGTATATAACGTTATACGTTAGTACGTAATAGTATATAACGTTATACGTTAGTACGTAATAATGTATAACGTTATACGATAGTACGTAATAGTATATAACGTTATACGTTATTACGTAATAGTATATAACGTTGCAAGTTAGTACGTAATAGGATATAACGTTATACGTTAGTACGTAATAGTATATAACGTTATACGTCATTACGTAATAGTATATAACGTTATACGTTAGTACGTAATAGTATATAACGTTATACGTTATTAAGTAATAATATATAACGTTATACGTTAGTACGTAATAGTATATAACGTTATACGTTATTACGTATTAGTATATAACGTGACACGTTAGTACGTATTAGTATATAACGTTACACGTTAGTACGTATTAGTATATAACGTTATACGTTAGCACGTAATAGTATATAACGTTATACGTTATTACGTATTAGTATATAACGTTGCACTTTAGTACGTAATAGTATATAACGTTATACGTTAGTACGTAATAGTATATAACGTTATACGTTATTACGTATTAGTATATAACGTTACACGATAGTACGTAATAGTATATAACGTTATACGTTAGCACGTAATAGTATATAACGTTATACGTTAGTACGTAATAGTATATGACGTTATACGTCATTACGTAATAGTATATAACGTTATACGTTAGTACGTAATACTATATAACGTTATACGTTATTACGTATTAGTATATAACGTTACACTTTAGTATGTATTAGTATATAACGTTATACGTTAGTACGGAATGGTATTTAACGTTATACGTTATTACGTATTAGTATATAACGTTACACGTTATTACGTAATAGTATATAACGTTATACGTTAGTACGTAATAGTATCTAACGATATACGATAGTACGTAATAGTATATAACGTTATACGTTATTACGTATTAGTATATAACGTTATACCTCATTACGTGATAGTATATAACGTTATACGATAGTACGTAATAGTATATAACGTTATACGTTATTACGTATTAGTATATAACGTTATACCTCATTACGTGATAGTATATAACGTTATACGTCATTACGTAATAGTATATAACGTTATACGTTAGTACGTAATAGTATATAACGTTATACGTTATTACGTAATAGTATATAACGTTACAAGTTAGTACGTAATAGTATATAACGTTATACGTTAGTACGTAATAGTATATAACGTTATACGTTAGTACGTAATAATGTATAACGTTATACGATAGTACGTAATAGTATATAACGTTATACGTTATTACGTAATAGTATATAACGTTGCAAGTTAGTACGTAATAGGATATAACGTTATACGTTAGTACGTAATAGTATATAACGTTATACGTTAGTACGTAATAGTATATAACGTTATACGATAGTACGTAATAGTATATAACGATATACTTCATTACGTAATAGTATATAACGTTATACGTTAGTACGTAATAGTATATAACGTTATACGTTATTAAGTAATAGTATATAACGTTATACGTTAGTACGTAATAGTATATAACGTTATACGTTAGTACGTAATAGTATATAACGTTATACGTTAGTACGTAATAGTATATAACGTTATACGATAATATGTAATAACATATAACGTTATACGTTATTACGTATTAGTATATAACGTTATACCTCATTACGTAATAGTATATAACGTTATACGATAGTACGTAATAGTATATAACGTTATACGTTATTACGTATTAGTATATAACGTTGCACGTTATTACGTATTAGTATATAACGTTATACGTTAGTACGTAATAGTATATAACGTTACACGTTAGTACGTAATAGTATATAACGTTATACGTTATTACGTATTAGTATATAACGTGACACGTTAGTACGTATTAGTATATAACGTTACACGTTAGTACGTATTAGTATATAACGTTATACGTTAGCACGTAATAGTATATAACGTTATACGTTATTACGTATTAGTATATAACGTTGCACGTTAGTACGTAATAGTATATACCGTTATACGTTAGTACGTAATAGTATATAACGTTATACGTTATTACGTATTAGTATATAACGTTACACGATAGTACGTAATAGTATATAACGTTATACGTTAGCACGTAATAGTATATAACGTTATACGTTAGTACGTAATAGTATATGACGTTATACATCATTACGTAATAGTATATAACGTTATACGTTAGTACGTAATACTATATAACGTTATACGTTATCACGTATTAGTATATAACGTTACACTTTAGTATGTATTAGTATATAACGTTATACGTTAGTACGGAATGGTATATAACGTTATACGTTATTACGTATTAGTATATAACGTTACACGTTATTACGTAATAGTATATAACGTTATACGTTAGTACGTAATAGTATCTAACGATATACGATAGTACGTAATAGTATATAACGTTATACGTTATTACGTATTAGTATATAACGTTATACCTCATTACGTGATAGTATATAACGTTATACGATAGTACGTAATAGTATATAACGTTATACGTTATTACGTATTAGTATATAACGTTGCACGTTAGTACGTAATAGTATATACCGTTATACGTTAGTACGTAATAGTATATAACGTTATACGTTATTACGTATTAGTATATAACGTTACACGATAGTACGTAATAGTATATAACGTTATACGTTAGCACGTAATAGTATATAACGTTATACGTTAGTACGTAATAGTATATGACGTTATACATCATTACGTAATAGTATATAACGTTATACGTTAGTACGTAATACTATATAACGTTATACGTTATCACGTATTAGTATATAACGTTACACTTTAGTATGTATTAGTATATAACGTTATACGTTAGTACGGAATGGTATATAACGTTATACGTTATTACGTATTAGTATATAACGTTACACGTTATTACGTAATAGTATATAACGTTATACGTTAGTACGTAATAGTATCTAACGATATACGATAGTACGTAATAGTATATAACGTTATACGTTATTACGTATTAGTATATAACGTTATACCTCATTACGTGATAGTATATAACGTTATACGATAGTACGTAATAGTATATAACGTTATACGTTATTACGTATTAGTATATAACGTTATACCTCATTACGTGATAGTATATAACGTTATACGTCATTACGTAATAGTATATAACGTTATACGTTAGTACGTAATAGTATATAACGTTATACGTTATTACGTAATAGTATATAACGTTACAAGTTAGTACGCAATAGTATATAACGTTATACGTTAGTACGTAATAGTATATAACGTTATACGTTAGTACGTAATAATGTATAACGTTATACGATAGTACGTAATAGTATATAACGTTATACGTTATTACGTATTAGTATATAACGTTATACCTCATTACGTAATAGTATATAACGTTATACGATAGTACGTAATAGTATGTAACGTTATACGTTATTACGATTTAGTATATAACGTGACACGTTAGTATGTAATAGTATATAACGTTACACGTTAGTACGTAATAGTATATAACGTTATACGTTAGTACGTAATAGTATATAAGGCTATACGTTAGTACGTAATAGTATATAACGTTATACGTCATTACGTAATAGTATATAACGTTATACGTTAGTACGTAATAGTATATAACGTTATACGTTATTACGTAATAGTATATAACGTTGCAAGTTAGTACGTAATAGTATATAACGTTATACGTTATTAAGTAATAGTATATAACGTTATACGTTAGTACGTAATAGTATATAACGTTATACGTTAGTACGTAATAGTATATAACGTTATACGTTAGTACGTAATAGTATATAACGTTATACGATAGTACGTAATAACATATAACGTTATACGTTATTACGTATTAGTATATAACGTTATACCTCATTACGTAATAGTATATAACGTTATACGATAGTACGTAATAGTATATAACGTTATACGTTATTACGTATTAGTATATAACGTTGCACGTTATTACGTATTAGTATATAACGTTATACGTTAGTACGTAATAGTATATAACGTTACACGTTAGTACGTAATAGTATGTAACGTTATACGTTATTACGTATTAGTATATAACGTGACACGTTAGTACATATTAGTATATAACGTTACACGTTAGTACGTATTAGTATATAACGTTATACGTTAGCACGTAATAGTATATAACGTTATACGTTATTACGTATTAGTATATAACGTTGCACGTTAGTACGTAATAGTATATAACGTTATACGTTAGTACGTAATAGTATATAACGTTATACGTTATTACGTATTAGTATATAACGTTGCACGTTATTACGTATTAGTATATAACGTTATACGTTAGTACGTAAAAGTATATGACGTTATACGTCATTACGTAATAGTATATAACGTTATACGTTAGTACGTAATAGTATATAACGTTATACGTTATTACGTAATACCATATAACGTTATACGTTATTAAGTAATAGTATATAACGTTATACGTTCGAACGTAATAGTATATAACGTTATATGTTATTACGTATTAGTATATAACGTGACACGTTAGTACGTAATAGTATATAACGTTATACGATAGTACGTAATAGTATATAACGTTATACGTTATTACGTATTAGTATATAACGTTACACGTTAGTACGTAATAGTATATAACGTTATACGTTATTACGTATTAATATATAACGTTACACGTTATTACGTATTAATATATAACGTTACACGTTATTACGTATTAGCATATAACGTTATACGTTAGTACGTAATAGTATATAACGTTATACGTTAGTACGTAATAGTATATAACGTTATACGATAGTACGTAATAGTATATAACGTTATACGATAGTACGTAATAGTATATAACGTTATACGTTATTAAGTAATAGTATATAACGTTATACGTTAGTACGTAATAGTATATAACGTTATACGTTAGTACGTAATAGTATATAACGTTATACGTTAGTACGTAATAGTATATAACGTTATACGATAATATGTAATAACATATAACGTTATACGTTATTACGTATTAGTATATAACGTTATACCTCATTACGTAATAGTATATAACGTTATACGATAGTACGTAATAGTATATAACGTTATACGTTATTACGTATTAGTATATAACGTTGCACGTTATTACGTATTAGTATATAACGTTATACGTTAGTACGTAATAGTATATAACGTTATACGTTATTACGTATTAGTATATAACGTTATACCTCATTACGTGATAGTATATAACGTTATACGTCATTACGTAATAGTATATAACGTTATACGTTAGTACGTAATAGTATATAACGTTATACGTTATTACGTAATAGTATATAACGTTGCACGTTATTACGTATTAGTATATAACGTTATACGTTAGTACGTAATAGTATATAACGTTATACGTTATTACGTATTAGTATATAACGTTATACCTCATTACGTGATAGTATATAACGTTATACGTCATTACGTAATAGTATATAACGTTATACGTTAGTACGTAATAGTATATAACGTTATACGTTATTACGTAATAGTATATAACGTTACAAGTTAGTACGTAATAGTATATAACGTTATACGTTAGTACGTAATAGTATATAACGTTATACGTTAGTACGTAATAATGTATAACGTTATACGATAGTACGTAATAGTATATAACGTTATACGTTATTACGTAATAGTATATAACGTTGCAAGTTAGTACGTAATAGGATATAACGTTATACGTTAGTACGTAATAGTATATAACGTTATACGTTAGTACGTAATAGTATATAACGTTATACGATAGTACGTAATAGTATATAACGTTATACGTCATTACGTAATAGTATATAACGTTATACGTTAGTACGTAATAGTATATAACGTTATACGTTATTAAGTAATAGTATATAACGTTATACGTTAGTACGTAATAGTATATAACGTTATACGTTAGTACGTAATAGTATATAACGTTATACGTTAGTACGTAATAGTATATAACGTTATATACTAATACGTAATAACGTATAACGTTATATGTTATTACGTATTAGTATATAACGTTATACCTCATTACGTAATAGTATATAACGTTATACGATAGTACGTAATAGTATATAACGTTATACGTTATTACGTATTAGTATATAACGTTGCACGTTATTACGTATTAGTATATAACGTTATACGTTAGTACGTAATAGTATATAACGTTACACGTTAGTACGTAATAGTATATAACGTTATACGTTATTACGTATTAGTATATAACGTGACACGTTAGTACGTATTAGTATATAACGTTACACGTTAGTACGTATTAGTATATAACGTTATACGTTAGCACGTAATAGTATATAACGTTATACGTTATTACGTATTAGTATATAACGTTGCACGTTAGTACGTAATAGTATATACCGTTATACGTTAGTACGTAATAGTATATAACGTTATACGTTATTACGTATTAGTATATAACGTTACACGATAGTACGTAATAGTATATAACGTTATACGTTAGCACGTAATAGTATATAACGTTATACGTTAGTACGTAATAGTATATGACGTTATACATCATTACGTAATAGTATATAACGTTATACGTTAGTACGTAATACTATATAACGTTATACGTTATCACGTATTAGTATATAACGTTACACTTTAGTATGTATTAGTATATAACGTTATACGTTAGTACGGAATGGTATATAACGTTATACGTTATTACGTATTAGTATATAACGTTACACGTTATTACGTAATAGTATATAACGTTATACGTTAGTACGTAATAGTATCTAACGATATACGATAGTACGTAATAGTATATAACGTTATACGTTATTACGTATTAGTATATAACGTTATACCTCATTACGTGATAGTATATAACGTTATACGATAGTACGTAATAGTATATAACGTTATACGTTATTACGTATTAGTATATAACGTTGCACGTTAGTACGTAATAGTATATACCGTTATACGTTAGTACGTAATAGTATATAACGTTATACGTTATTACGTATTAGTATATAACGTTACACGATAGTACGTAATAGTATATAACGTTATACGTTAGCACGTAATAGTATATAACGTTATACGTTAGTACGTAATAGTATATGACGTTATACATCATTACGTAATAGTATATAACGTTATACGTTAGTACGTAATACTATATAACGTTATACGTTATCACGTATTAGTATATAACGTTACACTTTAGTATGTATTAGTATATAACGTTATACGTTAGTACGGAATGGTATATAACGTTATACGTTATTACGTATTAGTATATAACGTTACACGTTATTACGTAATAGTATATAACGTTATACGTTAGTACGTAATAGTATCTAACGATATACGATAGTACGTAATAGTATATAACGTTATACGTTATTACGTATTAGTATATAACGTTATACCTCATTACGTGATAGTATATAACGTTATACGATAGTACGTAATAGTATATAACGTTATACGTTATTACGTATTAGTATATAACGTTATACCTCATTACGTGATAGTATATAACGTTATACGTCATTACGTAATAGTATATAACGTTATACGTTAGTACGTAATAGTATATAACGTTATACGTTATTACGTAATAGTATATAACGTTACAAGTTAGTACGCAATAGTATATAACGTTATACGTTAGTACGTAATAATGTATAACGTTATACGATAGTACGTAATAGTATATAACGTTATACGTTATTACGTATTAGTATATAACGTTATACCTCATTACGTAATAGTATATAACGTTATACGATAGTACGTAATAGTATGTAACGTTATACGTTATTACGATTTAGTATATAACGTGACACGTTAGTATGTAATAGTATATAACGTTACACGTTAGTACGTAATAGTATATAACGTTATACGTTAGTACGTAATAGTATATAAGGCTATACGTTAGTACGTAATAGTATATAACGTTATACGTCATTACGTAATAGTATATAACGTTATACGTTAGTACGTAATAGTATATAACGTTATACGTTATTACGTAATAGTATATAACGTTGCAAGTTAGTACGTAATAGGATATAACGTTATACGTTAGTACGTAATAGTATATAACGTTATACGTTAGTACGTAATAGTATATAACGTTATACGATAGTACGTAATAGTATATAACGTTATACGTCATTACGTAATAGTATATAACGTTATACGTTAGTACGTAATAGTATATAACGTTATACGTTATTAAGTAATAGTATATAACGTTATACGTTAGTACGTAATAGTATATAACGTTATACGTTAGTACGTAATAGTATATAACGTTATACGTTAGTACGTAATAGTATATAACGTTATACGATAGTACGTAATAACATATAACGTTATACGTTATTACGTATTAGTATATAACGTTATACCTCATTACGTAATAGTATATAACGTTATACGATAGTACGTAATAGTATATAACGTTATACGTTATTACGTATTAGTATATAACGTTGCACGTTATTACGTATTAGTATATAACGTTATACGTTAGTACGTAATAGTATATAACGTTACACGTTAGTACGTAATAGTATGTAACGTTATACGTTATTACGTATTAGTATATAACGTGACACGTTAGTACATATTAGTATATAACGTTACACGTTAGTACGTATTAGTATATAACGTTATACGTTAGCACGTAATAGTATATAACGTTATACGTTATTACGTATTAGTATATAACGTTGCACGTTAGTACGTAATAGTATATAACGTTATACGTTAGTACGTAATAGTATATAACGTTATACGTTATTACGTATTAGTATATAACGTTGCACGTTATTACGTATTAGTATATAACGTTATACGTTAGTACGTAATAGTATATGACGTTATACGTCATTACGTAATAGTATATAACGTTATACGTTAGTACGTAATAGTATATAACGTTATACGTTATTACGTAATACCGTATAACGTTATACGTTATTAAGTAATAGTATATAACGTTATACGTTCGAACGTAATAGTATATAACGTTATATGTTATTACGTATTAGTATATAACGTGACACGTTAGTACGTAATAGTATATAACGTTATACGTTAGTACGTAATAGTATATAACGTTATACGATAGTACGTAATAGTATATAACGTTATACGATAGTACGTAATAGTATATAACGTTATACGTTATTAAGTAATAGTATATAACGTTATACGTTAGTACGTAATAGTATATAACGTTATACGTTAGTACGTAATAGTATATAACGTTATACGTTAGTACGTAATAGTATATAACGTTATACGATAATATGTAATAACATATAACGTTATACGTTATTACGTATTAGTATATAACGTTATACCTCATTACGTAATAGTATATAACGTTATACGATAGTACGTAATATTATATAACGTTATACGTTATTACGTATTAGTATATAACGTTGCACGTTATTACGTATTAGTATATAACGTTATACGTTAGTACGTAATAGTATATAACGTTACACGTTAGTACGTAATAGTATATAACGTTATACGTTATTACGTATTAGTATATAACGTGACACGTTAGTACGTATTAGTATATAACGTTACACGTCAGTACGTATTAGTATATAACGTTATACGTTAGCACGTAATAGTATATAACGTTATACGTTATTACGTATTAGTATATAACGTTGCACGTTAGTACGTAATAGTATATAACGTTATACGTTAGTACGTAATAGTATATAACGTTGCAAGTTAGTACGTAATAGGATATAACGTTATACGTTAGTACGTAATAGTATATAACGTTATACGTTAGTACGTAATAGTATATAACGTTATACGATAGTACGTAATAGTATATAACGTTATACGTCATTACGTAATAGTATATAACGTTATACGTTAGTACGTAATAGTATATAACGTTATACGTTATTAAGTAATAGTATATAACGTTATACGTTAGTACGTAATAGTATATAACGTTATACGTTAGTACGTAATAGTATATAACGTTATACGTTAGTACGTAATAGTATATAACGTTATACGATAGTACGTAATAACATATAACGTTATACGTTATTACGTATTAGTATATAACGTTATACCTCATTACGTAATAGTATATAACGTTATACGATAGTACGTAATAGTATATAACGTTATACGTTATTACGTATTAGTATATAACGTTGCACGTTATTACGTATTAGTATATAACGTTATACGTTAGTACGTAATAGTATATAACGTTACACGTTAGTACGTAATAGTATGTAACGTTATACGTTATTACGTATTAGTATATAACGTGACACGTTAGTACATATTAGTATATAACGTTACACGTTAGTACGTATTAGTATATAACGTTATACGTTAGCACGTAATAGTATATAACGTTATACGTTATTACGTATTAGTATATAACGTTGCACGTTAGTACGTAATAGTATATAACGTTATACGTTAGTACGTAATAGTATATAACGTTATACGTTATTACGTATTAGTATATAACGTTGCACGTTATTACGTATTAGTATATAACGTTATACGTTAGTACGTAATAGTATATGACGTTATACGTCATTACGTAATAGTATATAACGTTATACGTTAGTACGTAATAGTATATAACGTTATACGTTATTACGTAATACCATATAACGTTATACGTTATTAAGTAATAGTATATAACGTTATACGTTCGAACGTAATAGTATATAACGTTATATGTTATTACGTATTAGTATATAACGTGACACGTTAGTACGTAATAGTATATAACGTTATACGTTAGTACGTAATAGTATATAACGTTATACGATAGTACGTAATAGTATATAACGTTATACGATAGTACGTAATAGTATATAACGTTATACGTTATTAAGTAATAGTATATAACGTTATACGTTAGTACGTAATAGTATATAACGTTATACGTTAGTACGTAATAGTATATAACGTTATACGTTAGTACGTAATAGTATATAACGTTATACGATAATATGTAATAACATATAACGTTATACGTTATTACGTATTAGTATATAACGTTATACCTCATTACGTAATAGTATATAACGTTATACGATAGTACGTAATATTATATAACGTTATACGTTATTACGTATTAGTATATAACGTTGCACGTTATTACGTATTAGTATATAACGTTATACGTTAGTACGTAATAGTATATAACGTTACACGTTAGTACGTAATAGTATATAACGTTATACGTTATTACGTATTAGTATATAACGTGACACGTTAGTACGTATTAGTATATAACGTTACACGTCAGTACGTATTAGTATATAACGTTATACGTTAGCACGTAATAGTATATAACGTTATACGTTATTACGTATTAGTATATAACGTTGCACGTTAGTACGTAATAGTATATAACGTTATACGTTAGTACGTAATAGTATATAACGTTATACGTTATTACGTATTAGTATATAACGTTACACGATAGTACGTAATAGTATATAACGTTATACGTTAGCACGTAATAGTATATAACGTTATACGTTAGTACGTAATAGTATATGACGTTATACGTCATTACGTAATAGTATATAACGTTATACGTTAGTACGTAATACTATATAACGTTATACGTTATTACGTATTAGTATATAACGTTACACTTTAGTATGTATTAGTATATAACGTTATACGTTAGTACGGAATGGTATTTAACGTTATACGTTATTACGTATTAGTATATAACGTTACACGTTATTACGTAATAGTATATAACGTTATACGTTAGTACGTAATAGTATCTAACGATATACGATAGTACGTAATAGTATATAACGTTATACCTCATTACGTGATAGTATATAACGTTATACGTCATTACGTAATAGTATATAACGTTATACGTTAGTACGTAATAGTATATAACGTTATACGTTATTACGTAATAGTATATAACGTTACAAGTTAGTACGTAATAGTATATAACGTTATACGTTAGTACGTAATAGTATATAACGTTATACGTTAGTACGTAATAATGTATAACGTTATACGATAGTACGTAATAGTATATAACGTTATACGTTATTACGTAATAGTATATAACGTTGCAAGTTAGTACGTAATAGGATATAACGTTATACGTTAGTACGTAATAGTATATAACGTTATACGTTAGTACGTAATAGTATATAACGTTATACGATAGTACGTAATAGTATATAACGTTATACGTCATTACGTAATAGTATATAACGTTATACGTTAGTACGTAATAGTATATAACGTTATACGTTATTAAGTAATAGTATATAACGTTATACGTTAGTACGTAATAGTATATGACGTTATACATCATTACGTAATAGTATATAACGTTATACGTTAGTACGTAATACTATATAACGTTATACGTTATTACGTATTAGTATATAACGTTACACTTTAGTATGTATTAGTATACAGGGTGCGCCGTTAGAATCCGGACAAAAGAAGTTTTGTGCAGAAAGTTGTTTATTTAAGTCAATACACAAAAACACATGAAAATGTTGTTATATCTCATTTAAAGGGTCCTTGCTGAGAACTTTTATTCTATGTAACCACCCTCTGCCTCTATGACCTGCTCTATTCTTGCTCTAAAGCGCGAGCACGCTGACTTCAACTGGTCGCGTTTAATTGTCGCGAATTCTGACTCGATAGCAGCTCGTAGGGAGTTGACGTTGGGGTGCCTGCATTTATTAGTTTGTCTCTCGATAACGCCCCACACGTAATAGTCCAATGGGTTTAGGTCGGGACTGTTAGGAGGCCAGAAATCTTTCGACCAAAACATGTCCACATTGTCAGAGAGCCAATTTTGAACAAGATGACTTGTGTGAGCAGGTGCGCCATCTTGTTGAAATAAATACGGCCTTCCAGAAGCCGTAATTTCCATCCACGGCTTTATTACTGTCTTCAGGACCTCCAAATAAACCTCCTTTGTGATTCTTTCGCCTTTTTGGAAGAAGTGCGGAGGCATGACGTCGCCCTCACTTGAGACAACGCTCAAAACGTGAACACTTGCTGGAAATTTGGTTTTGCCCACAACAAAATTAAATTACCGTCGATCTTGGGTAGCTAAAGAATTTTATAATTTCGACCGGCGTTCTCCCGGCGCGAAGACTTTCTATAATCGCCGCTCTTCTATCGTATTCCGGGTTTTGCTTAACGAGTTCTGTCATTTTGAGGTTATAGAAGACTTATTGACATATTTAACTAACTTCAGAGTCAATCAGCACAAACATCTGAATTCTAATATGGTGGGAACTACAAATTGAATTCTGTCCGAATTCTAACGGCGCACCCTGTATAACGTTATACGTTAGTACGGAATGGTATATAACGTTATACGTTATTACGTATTAGTATATAACGTTACACGTTATTACGTAATAGTATATAACGTTATACGTTAGTACGTAATAGTATCTAACGATATACGATAGTACGTAATAGTATATAACGTTATACGTTATTACGTATTAGTATATAACGTTATACCTCATTACGTGATAGTATATAACGTTATACGATAGTACGTAATAGTATATAACGTTATACGTTATTACGTATTAGTATATAACGTTATACCTCATTACGTGATAGTATATAACGTTATACGTCATTACGTAATAGTATATAACGTTATACGTTAGTACGTAATAGTATATAACGTTATACGTTATTACGTAATAGTATATAACGTTACAAGTTAGTACGCAATAGTATATAACGTTATACGTTAGTACGTAATAGTATATAACGTTATACGTTAGTACGTAATAATGTATAACGTTATACGATAGTACGTAATAGTATATAACGTTATACGTTATTACGTATTAGTATATAACGTTATACCTCATTACGTAATAGTATATAACGTTATACGATAGTACGTAATAGTATGTAACGTTATACGTTATTACGATTTAGTATATAACGTGACACGTTAGTATGTAATAGTATATAACGTTACACGTTAGTACGTAATAGTATATAACGTTATACGTTAGTACGTAATAGTATATAAGGCTATACGTTAGTACGTAATAGTATATAACGTTATACGTCATTACGTAATAGTATATAACGTTATACGTTAGTACGTAATAGTATATAACGTTATACGTTATTACGTAATAGTATATAACGTTGCAAGTTAGTACGTAATAGGATATAACGTTATACGTTAGTACGTAATAGTATATAACGTTATACGTTAGTACGTAATAGTATATAACGTTATACGATAGTACGTAATAGTATATAACGTTATACGTCATTACGTAATAGTATATAACGTTATACGTTAGTACGTAATAGTATATAACGTTATACGTTATTAAGTAATAGTATATAACGTTATACGTTAGTACGTAATAGTATATAACGTTATACGTTAGTACGTAATAGTATATAACGTTATACGTTAGTACGTAATAGTATATAACGTTATACGATAGTACGTAATAACATATAACGTTATACGTTATTACGTATTAGTATATAACGTTATACCTCATTACGTAATAGTATATAACGTTATACGATAGTACGTAATAGTATATAACGTTATACGTTATTACGTATTAGTATATAACGTTGCACGTTATTACGTATTAGTATATAACGTTATACGATAGTACGTAATAGTATATAACGTTATACGTTATTACGTATTAGTATATGACGTGACACGTTAGTACGTAATAGTATATAACGTTACACGTTAGTACGTAATAGTATATAACGTTATACGTTAGTACGTAATAATGTATAACGTTACACGTTAGTACGTAATAGTATATAACGTTATACGTTATTACGTATTAGTATATAACGTTGCACGTTAGTACGTAATAGTATATAACGTTATACGTTAGTACGTAATAGTATATAACGTTACACGTTAGTACGTAATAGTATATAACGTTATACGTTATTACGTATTAGTATATAACGTGACACGTTAGTACGTATTAGTATATAACGTGACACGTTAGTACGTATTAGTATATAACGTTATACGATAGTACGTAATAGTATATATCGTTATACGTTATTACGTATTAGTATATGACGTGACACGTTAGTACGTAATAGTATATAACGTTACACGTTAGTACGTAATAGTGTATAACGTTATACGTTAGTACGTAATAATGTATAACGTTACACGTTAGTACGTAATAGTATATAACGTTATACGTTATTACGTATTAGTATATAACGTTGCACGTTATTACGTATTAGTATATAACGTTATACGTTAGTACGTAATAGTATATAACGTTACACGTTAGTACGTAATAGTATATAACGTTATACGTTATTACGTATTAGTATATAACGTGACACGTTAGTACGTATTAGTATATAACGTTACACGTTAGTACGTATTAGTATATAACGTTATACGTTAGCACGTAATAGTATATAACGTTATACGTTATTACGTATTAGTATATAACGTTGCACGTTAGTACGTAATATTATATAACGTTATACGTTAGTACGTAATAGTATATAACGTTATACGTTATTACGTATTAGTATATAACGTTACACGTTAGTACGTAATAGTATATAACGTTATACGTTAGCACGTAATAGTATATAACGTTATACGTTAGTACGTAATAGTATATGACGTTATACGTCATTACGTAATAGTATATAACGTTATACGTTATTACGTATTAGTATATAACGTTATACCTCATTACGTGATAGTATATAACGTTATACGTTATTACGTATTAGTATATAACGTTATACGTTATTACGTATTAGTATATAACGTTACACGTTAGTACGTAATAGTATATAACGTTATACGTTATTACATAATACCATATAACGTTATACGTTATTAACTAATAGTATATAACGTTATACGATAGTACGTAATAGTATATAACGTTATACGTTATTACGTATTAGTATATGACGTGACACGTTAGTACGTAATAGTATATAACGTTACACGTTAGTACGTAATAGTATATAACGTTATACGTTAGTACGTAATAATGTATAACGTTACACGTTAGTACGTAATAGTATATAACGTTATACGTTATTACGTATTAGTATATAACGTTGCACGTTATTACGTATTAGTATATAACGTTATACGTTAGTACGTAATAGTATATAACGTTACACGTTAGTACGTAATAGTATATAACGTTATACGTTATTACGTATTAGTATATAACGTGACACGTTAGTACGTATTAGTATATAACGTTACACGTTAGTACGTATTAGTATATAACGTTATACGTTAGCACGTAATAGTATATAACGTTATACGTTATTACGTATTAGTATATAACGTTGCACGTTAGTACGTAATAGTATATAACGTTATACGTTAGTACGTAATAGTATATAACGTTATACGTTATTACGTATTAGTATATAACGTTACACGTTAGTACGTAATAGTATATAACGTTATACGTTAGCACGTAATAGTATATAACGTTATACGTTAGTACGTAATAGTATATGACGTTATACGTCATTACGTAATAGTATATAACGTTATACCTTATTACGTATTAGTATATAACGTTATACCTCATTACGTGATAGTATATAACGTTATACGTTATTACGTATTAGTATATAACGTTATACGTTATTACGTATTAGTATATAACGTTACACGTTAGTACGTAATAGTATATAACGTTATACGTTATTACATAATACCATATAACGTTATACGTTATTAACTAATAGTATATAACGTTATACGATAGTACGTAATAGTATATAACGTTATACGTTATTACGTATTAGTATATGACGTGACACGTTAGTACGTAATAGTATATAACGTTACACGTTAGTACGTAATAGTATATAACGTTATACGTTAGTACGTAATAATGTATAACGTTATACGATAGTACGTAATAGTATATAACGTTATACGTTATTACGTATTAGTATATAACGTTATACCTCATTACGTAATAGTATATAACGTTATACGATAGTACGTAATAGTATGTAACGTTATACGTTATTACGATTTAGTATATAACGTGACACGTTAGTATGTAATAGTATATAACGTTACACGTTAGTACGTAATAGTATATAACGTTATACGTTAGTACGTAACAGTATATAAGGCTATACGTTAGTACGTAATAGTATATAACGTTATACGTCATTACGTAATAGTATATAACGTTATACGTTAGTACGTAATAGTATATAACGTTATACATTATTACGTAATAGTATATAACGTTGCAAGTTAGTACGTAATAGGATATAACGTTATACGTTAGTACGTAATAGTATATAACGTTATACGTTAGTACGTAATAGTATATAACGTTATACGATAGTACGTAATAGTATATAACGTTATACGTCATTACGTAATAGTATATAACGTTATACGTTAGTACGTAATAGTATATAACGTTATACGTTATTAAGTAATAGTATATAACGTTATACGTTAGTACGTAATAGTATATAACGTTATACGTTAGTACGTAATAGTATATAACGTTATACGATAGTACGTAATAACATATAACGTTATACGTTATTACGTATTAGTATATAACGTTATACCTCATTACGTAATAGTATATAACGTTATACGATAGTACGTAATAGTATATAACGTTATACGTTATTACGTATTAGTATATAACGTTGCACGTTATTACGTATTAGTATATAACGTTATACGTTAGTACGTAATAGTATATAACGTTACACGTTAGTACGTAATAGTATGTAACGTTATACGTTATTACGTATTAGTATATAACGTGACACGTTAGTACATATTAGTATATAACGTTACACGTTAGTACGTATTAGTATATAACGTTATACGTTAGCACGTAATAGTATATAACGTTATACGTTATTACGTATTAGTATATAACGTTGCACGTTAGTACGTAATAGTATATAACGTTATACGTTAGTACGTAATAGTATATAACGTTATACGTTATTACGTATTAGTATATAACGTTGCACGTTATTACGTATTAGTATATAACGTTATACGTTAGTACGTAATAGTATATGACGTTATACGTCATTACGTAATAGTATATAACGTTATACGTTAGTACGTAATAGTATATAACGTTATACGTTATTACGTAATACCATATAACGTTATACGTTATTAAGTAATAGTATATAACGTTATACGTTAGAACGTAATAGTATATAACGTTATATGTTATTACGTATTAGTATATAACGTGACACGTTAGTACGTAATAGTATATAACGTTATACGATAGTACGTAATAGTATATAACGTTATACGTTATTACGTATTAGTATATAACGTTACACGTTAGTACGTAATAGTATATAACGTTATACGTTATTACGTATTAATATATAACGTTACACGTTATTACGTATTAATATATAACGTTACACGTTATTACGTATTAGCATATAACGTTATACGTTAGTACGTAATAGTATATAACGTTATACGTTAGTACGTAATAGTATATAACCTTATACGATAGTACGTAATAGTATATAACGTTATACGATAGTACGTAATAGTATATAACGTTATACGTTATTAAGTAATAGTATATAACGTTATACGTTAGTACGTAATAGTATATAACGTTATACGTTAGTACGTAATAGTATATAACGTTATACGTTAGTACGTAATAGTATATAACGTTATACGATAATATGTAATAACATATAACGTTATACGTTATTACGTATTAGTATATAACGTTATACCTCATTACGTAATAGTATATAACGTTATACGATAGTACGTAATAGTATATAACGTTATACGTTATTACGTATTAGTATATAACGTTGCACGTTATTACGTATTAGTATATAACGTTATACGTTAGTACGTAATAGTATATAACGTTACACGTTAGTACGTAATAGTATATAACGTTATACGTTATTACGTATTAGTATATAACGTGACACGTTAGTACGTATTAGTATATAACGTTACACGTTAGTACGTATTAATATATAACGTTATACGTTAGCACGTAATAGTATATAACGTTATACGTTATTACGTATTAGTATATAACGTTGCACGTTAGTACGTAATAGTATATAACGTTATACGTTAGTACGTAATAGTATATAACGTTATACGTTATTACGTATTAGTATATAACGTTACACGATAGTACGTAATAGTATATAACGTTATACGTTAGCACGTAATAGTATATAACGTTATACGTTAGTACGTAATAGTATATGACGTTATACGTCATTACGTAATAGTATATAACGTTATACGTTAGTACGTAATACTATATAACGTTATACGTTATTACGTATTAGTATATAACGTTACACTTTAGTATGTATTAGTATATAACGTTATACGTTAGTACGGAATGGTATTTAACGTTATACGTTATTACGTATTAGTATATAACGTTACACGTTATTACGTAATAGTATATAACGTTATACGTTAGTACGTAATAGTATCTAACGATATACGATAGTACGTAATAGTATATAACGTTATACGTTATTACGTATTAGTATATAACGTTATACCTCATTACGTGATAGTATATAACGTTATACGATAGTACGTAATAGTATATAACGTTATACGTTATTACGTATTAGTATATAACGTTATACCTCATTACGTGATAGTATATAACGTTATACGTCATTACGTAATAGTATATAACGTTATACGTTAGTACGTAATAGTATATAACGTTATACGTTATTACGTAATAGTATATAACGTTACAAGTTAGTACGTAATAGTATATAACGTTATACGTTAGTACGTAATAGTATATAACGTTATACGTTAGTACGTAATAATGTATAACGTTATACGATAGTACGTAATAGTATATAACGTTATACGTCATTACGTAATAGTATATAACGTTATACGTTAGTACGTAATAGTATATAACGTTATACGTTATTAAGTAATAGTATATAACGTTATACGTTAGTACGTAATAGTATATAACGTTATACGTTAGTACGTAATAGTATATAACGTTATACGTTAGTACGTAATAGTATATAACGTTATACGATAATATGTAATAACATATAACGTTATACGTTATTACGTATTAGTATATAACGTTATACCTCATTACGTAATAGTATATAACGTTATACGATAGTACGTAATAGTATATAACGTTATACGTTATTACGTATTAGTATATAACGTTGCACGTTATTACGTATTAGTATATAACGTTATACGTTAGTACGTAATAGTATATAACGTTACACGTTAGTACGTAATAGTATATAACGTTATACGTTATTACGTATTAGTATATAACGTGACACGTTAGTACGTATTAGTATATAACGTTACACGTTAGTACGTATTAGTATATAACGTTATACGTTAGCACGTAATAGTATATAACGTTATACGTTATTACGTATTAGTATATAACGTTGTACGTTAGTACGTAATAGTATATACCGTTATACGTTAGTACGTAATAGTATATAACGTTATACGTTATTACGTATTAGTATATAACGTTACACGATAGTACGTAATAGTATATAACGTTATACGTTAGCTCGTAATAGTATATAACGTTATACGTTAGTACGTAATAGTATATGACGTTATACATCATTACGTAATAGTATATAACATTATACGTTATTACGTAATACTATATAACGTTATACGTTATTACGTATTAGTATATAACGTTACACTTTAGTATGTATTAGTATATAACGTTATACGTTAGTACGGAATGGTATATAACGTTATACGTTATTACGTATTAGTATATAACGTTACACGTTATTACGTAATAGTATATAACGTTATACGTTATTACGTAATAGTATATAACGTTATACGTTAGTACGTAATAGTATCTAACGATATACGATAGTACGTAATAGTATATGACGTTATACCTCATTACGTGATAGTATATAACGTTATACGTCATTACGTAATAGTATATAACGTTATACGTTAGTACGTAATAGTATATAACGTTATACGTTATTACGTAATAGTATATAACGTTACAAGTTAGTACGCAATAGTATATAACGTTATACGTTAGTACGTAATAGTATATAACGTTATACGTTAGTACGTAATAGTATATAACGTTATACGTTAGTACGTAATAGTATATAACGTTATACGTTATTACGTATTAGTATATAACGTTACACGTTATTACGTAATAGTATATAACGTTATACGATAGTACGTAATAGTATATAACGTTATACGCTATTACGTATTAGTATATAACGTTATACCTCATTACGTAATAGTATATAACGTTATACGATAGTACGTAATAGTATGTAACGTTATACGTTATTACGATTTAGTATATAACGTGACACGTTAGTATGTAATAGTATATAACTTTACACGTTAGTACGTAATAGTATATAACGTTATACGTTAGTACGTAATAGTATATAAGGCTATACGTTAGTACGTAATAGTATATAACGTTATACGTCATTACGTAATAGTATATAACGTTATACGTTAGTACGTAATAGTATATAACGTTATACGTTATTACGTAATAGTATATAACGTTGCAAGTTAGTACGTAATAGGATATAACGTTATACGTTAGTACGTAATAGTATATAACGTTATACGTTAGTACGTAATAGTATATAACGTTATACGATAGTACGTAATAGTATATAACGTTATACGTCATTACGTAATAGTACAGGGTGCGCCGTTAGAATCCGGACAAAAGAAGTTTTGTGCAGAAAGTTGTTTATTTAAGTCAATACACAAAAACACATGAAAATGTTGTTATATCTCATTTAAAGGGTCCTTGCTGAGAACTTTTATTCTATGTAACCACCCTCTGCCTCTATGACCTGCTCTATTCTTGCTCTAAAGCGCGAGCACGCTGACTTCAACTGGTCGCGTTTAATTGTCGCGAATTCTGACTCGATAGCAGCTCGTAGGGAGTTGACGTTGGGGTGCCTGCATTTATTAGTTTGTCTCTCGATAACGCCCCACACGTAATAGTCCAATGGGTTTAGGTCGGGACTGTTAGGAGGCCAGAAATCTTTCGACCAAAACATGTCCACATTGTCAGAGAGCCAATTTTGAACAAGATGACTTGTGTGAGCAGGTGCGCCATCTTGTTGAAATAAATACGGCCTTCCAGAAGCCGTAATTTCCATCCACGGCTTTATTACTGTCTTCAGGACCTCCAAATAAACCTCCTTTGTGATTCTTTCGCCTTTTTGGAAGAAGTGCGGAGGCATGACGTCGCCCTCATTTGAGACAACGCTCAAAACGTGAACACTTGCTGGAAATTTGGTTTTGCCCACAACAGGAACATCTTCGAGATTGTGGGCCAGCCAACGGTCGTTCCTCCGATTCACTTTGGCATCCACCCGGCGCGAAGACTTTCTATAATCGCCGCTCTTCTATCGTATTCCGGGTTTTGCTTAACGAGTTCTGTCATTTTGAGGTTATAGAAGACTTATTGACATATTTAACTAACTTCAGAGTCAATCAGCACAAACATCTGAATTCTAATATGGTGGGAACTACAAATTGAATTCTGTCCGAATTCTAACGGCGCACCCTGTATATAACGTTATACGTTAGTACGTAATAGTATATAACGTTATACGTTATTAAGTAATAGTATATAACGTTATACGTTAGTACGTAATAGTATATAACGTTATACGTTAGTACGTAATAGTATATAACGTTATACGTTAGTACTTAATAGTATATAACGTTATACGATAGTACGTAATAACATGTAACGTTATACGTTATTACGTATTAGTATATAACGTTATACCTCATTACGTAATAGTATATAACGTTATACGATAGTACGTAATAGTATATAACGTTATACGTTATTACGTATTAGTATATAACGTTGCACGTTATTACGTATTAGTATATAACGTTATACGTTAGTACGTAATAGTATATAACGTTACACGTTAGTACGTAATAGTATGTAACGTTATACGTTATTACGTATTAGTATATAACGTGACACGTTAGTACATATTAGTATATAACGTTACACGTTAGTACGTATTAGTATATAACGTTATACGTTAGCACGTAATAGTATATAACGTTATACGTTATTACGTATTAGTATATAACGTTGCACGTTAGTACGTAATAGTATATAACGTTATACGATAGTACGTAATAGTATATAACGTTATACGTTATTACGTATTAGTATATAACGTTGTACGTTATTACGTATTAGTATATAACGTTATACGTTAGTACGTAATAGTATATGACGTTATACGTCATTACGTAATAGTATATAACGTTATACGTTAGTACGTAATAGTATATAACATTATACGTTATTACGTAATACCATAAAACGTTATACGTTATTAAGTAATAGTATATAACGTTATACGTTAGAACGTAATAGTATATAACGTTATATGTTATTACGTATTAGTATATAACGTGACACGTTAGTACGTAATAGTATATAACGTTATACGATAGTACGTAATAGTATATAACATTATACGTTATTACGTATTAGTATATAACGTTACACGTTAGTACGTAATAGTATATAACGTTATACGTTATTACGTATTAATATATAACGTTACACGTTATTACGTATTAATATATAACGTTACACGTTATTACGTATTAGCATATAACGTTATACGTTAGTACGTAATAGTATATAACGTTATACGTTAGTACGTAATAGTATATAACGTTATACGATAGTACGTAATAGTATATAACGTTATACGATAGTACGTAATAGTATATAACGTTATACGTTATTAAGTAATAGTATATAACGTTATACGTTAGTACGTAATAGTATATAACGTTATACGTTAGTACGTAATAGTATATAACGTTATACGTTAGTACGTAATAGTATATAACGTTATACGATAATATGTAATAACATATAACGTTATACGTTATTACGTATTCGTATATAACGTTATACCTCATTACGTAATAGTATATAACGTTATACGATAGTACGTAATAGTATATAACGTTATACGTTATTACGTATTAGTATATAACGTTGCACGTTATTACGTATTAGTATATAACGTTATACGTTAGTACGTAATAGTATATAACGTTACACGTTAGTACGTAATAGTATATAACGTTATACGTTATTACGTATTAGTATATAACGTGACACGTTAGTACGTATTAGTATATAACGTTACACGTTAGTACGTATTAGTATATAACGTTATACGTTAGCACGTAATAGTATATAACGTTATACGTTATTACGTATTAGTATATAACGTTGCACGTTAGTACGTAATAGTATATAACGTTATACGTTAGTACGTAATAGTATATAACGTTATACGTTATTACGTATTAGTATATAACGTTACACGATAGTACGTAATAGTATATAACGTTATACGTTAGCACGTAATAGTATATAACGTTATACGTTAGTACGTAATAGTATATGACGTTATACGTCATTACGTAATAGTATATAACGTTATACGTTAGTACGTAATACTATATAACGTTATACGTTATTACGTATTAGTATATAACGTTACACTTTAGTATGTATTAGTATATAACGTTATACGTTAGTACGGAATGGTATTTAACGTTATACGTTATTACGTATTAGTATATAACGTTACACGTTATTACGTAATAGTATATAACGTTATACGTTAGTACGTAATAGTATCTAACGATATACGATAGTACGTAATAGTATATAACGTTATACGTTATTACGTATTAGTATATAACGTTATACCTCATTACGTGATAGTATATAACGTTATACGATAGTACGTAATAGTATATAACGTTATACGTTATTACGTATTAGTATATAACGTTATACCTCATTACGTGATAGTATATAACGTTATACGTCATTACGTAATAGTATATAACGTTATACGTTAGTACGTAATAGTATATAACGTTATACGTTATTACGTAATAGTATATAACGTTACAAGTTAGTACGTAATAGTATATAACGTTATACGTTAGTACGTAATAGTATATAACGTTATACGTTAGTACGTAATAATGTATAACGTTATACGATAGTACGTAATAGTATATAACGTTATACGTTATTACGTAATAGTATATAACGTTGCAAGTTAGTACGTAATAGGATATAACGTTATACGTTAGTACGTAATAGTATATAACGTTATACGTTAGTACATAATAGTATATAACGTTATACGATAGTACGTAATAGTATATAACGTTATACGTCATTACGTAATAGTATATAACGTTATACGTTAGTACGTAATAGTATATAACGTTATACGTTATTAAGTAATAGTATATAACGTTATACGTTAGTACGTAATAGTATATAACGTTATACGTTAGTACGTAATAGTATATAACGTTATACGTTAGTACGTAATAGTATATAACGTTATACGATAATATGTAATAACATATAACGTTATACGTTATTACGTATTAGTATATAACGTTATACCTCATTACGTAATAGTATATAACGTTATACGATAGTACGTAATAGTATATAACGTTATACGTTATTACGTATTAGTATATAACGTTGCACGTTATTACGTATTAGTATATAACGTTATACGTTAGTACGTAATAGTATATAACGTTATACGATGGTATGTAATAACATATAACGTTATACGTTATTACGTATTAGTATATAACGTTATACCTCATTACGTAATAGTATATAACGTTATACGATAGTACGTAATAGTATATAACGTTGCACGTTATTACGTATTAGTATATAACGTTATACGTTAGTACGTAATAGTATATAACGTTACACGTTAGTACGTAATAGTATATAACGTTATACGTTATTACGTATTAGTATATAACGTGACACGTTAGTACGTATTAGTATATAACGTTACACGTTAGTACGTATTAGTATATAACGTTATACGTTAGCACGTAATAGTATATAACGTTATACGTTATTACGTATTAGTATATAACGTTGCACGTTAGTACGTAATAGTATATAACGTTATACGTTAGTACGTAATAGTATATAACGTTATACGTTATTACGTATTAGTATATAACGTTACACGTTAGTACGTAATAGTATATAACGTTCTACGTTAGCACGTAATAGTATATAACGTTATACGTTAGTACGTAATATTATATGACGTTATACGTCATTACGTAATAGTATATAACGTTATACGTTATTACGTATTAGTATATAACGTTATACCTCATTACGTGATAGTATATAACGTTATACGTTATTACGTATTAGTATATAACGTTATACGTTATTACGTATTAGTATATAACGTTACACGTTAGTACGTAATAGTATATAACGTTATACGTTATTACATAATACCATATAACGTTATACGTTATTAAGTAATAGTATATAACGTTATACGATAGTACGTAATAGTATATAACGTTATACGTTATTACGTATTAGTATATGACGTGACACGTTAGTACGTAATAGTATATAACGTTACACGTTAGTACGTAATAGTATATAACGTTATACGTTAGTACGTAATAATGTATAACGTTATACGATAGTACGTAATAGTATATAACGTTATACGTTATTACGTATTAGTATATAACGTTATACCTCATTACGTAATATTATATAACGTTATACGATAGTACGTAATAGTATGTAACGTTATACGTTATTACGATTTAGTATATAACGTTATACGTTATTACGTATTAGTATATAACGTTATACCTCATTACGTGATAGTATATAACGTTATACGTCATTACGTAATAGTATATAACGTTATACGTTAGTACGTAATAGTATATAACGTTATACGTTATTACGTAATAGTATATAACGTTACAAGTTAGTACGTAATAGTATATAACGTTATACGTTAGTACGTAATAGTATATAACGTTATACGTTAGTACGTACTAACGTATAACGTTATACGATAGTACGTAATAGTATATAACGTTATACGTTATTACGTAATAGTATATAACGTTGCAAGTTAGTACGTAATAGGATATAACGTTATACGTTAGTACGTAATAGTATATAACGTTATACGTTAGTACATAATAGTATATAACGTTATACGATAGTACGTAATAGTATATAACGTTATACGTCATTACGTAATAGTATATAACGTTATACGTTAGTACGTAATAGTATATAACGTTATACGTTATTAAGTAATAGTATATAACGTTATACGTTAGTACGTAATAGTATATAACGTTATACGTTAGTACGTAATAGTATATAACGTTATACGTTAGTACGTAATAGTATATAACGTTATACGATAATATGTAATAACATATAACGTTATACGTTATTACGTATTAGTATATAACGTTATACCTCATTACGTAATAGTATATAACGTTATACGATAGTACGTAATAGTATATAACGTTATACGTTATTACGTATTAGTATATAACGTTGCACGTTATTACGTATTAGTATATAACGTTATACGTTAGTACGTAATAGTATATAACGTTACACGTTAGTACGTAATAGTATATAACGTTATACGTTATTACGTATTAGTATATAACGTGACACGTTAGTACGTATTAGTATATAACGTTGCACGTTAGTACGTATTAGTATATAACGTTATACGTTAGCACGTAATAGTATATAACGTTATACGTTATTACGTATTAGTATATAACGTTGCACGTTAGTACGTAAATGTATATAACGTTATACGTTAGTACGTAATAGTATATAACGTTATACGTTATTACGTATTAGTATATAACGTTACACGATAGTACGTAATAGTATATAACGTTATACGTTAGCACGTAATAGTATATAACGTTATACGTTAGTACGTAATAGTATATGACGTTATACATCATTACGTAATAGTATATAACGTTATACGTTAGTACGTAATACTATATAACGTTATACGTTATTACGTATTAGTATATAACGTTACACTTTAGTATGTATTAGTATATAACGTTATACGTTAGTACGGAATGGTATATAACGTTATACGTTATTACGTATTAGTATATAACGTTACACGTTATTACGTAATAGTATATAACGTTGTACGTTAGTACGTAATAGTATCTAACGATATACGATAGTACGTAATAGTATATAACGTTATACGTTATTACGTATTAGTATATAACGTTATACCTCATTACGTGATAGTATATAACGTTATACGATAGTACGTAATAGTATATAACGTTATACGTTATTACGTATTAGTATATAACGTTATACCTCATTACGTGATAGTATATAACGTTATACGTCATTACGTAATAGTATATAACGTTATACGTTAGTACGTAATAGTATATAACGTTATACGTTAGTACGTAATAGTATATGACGTTATACATCATTACGTAATAGTATATAACGTTATACGTTATTACGTATTAGTATATAACGTTACACGTTATTACGTAATAGTATATAACGTTGTACGTTAGTACGTAATAGTATCTAACGATATACGATAGTACGTAATAGTATATAACGTTATACGTTATTACGTATTAGTATATAACGTTATACCTCATTACGTGATAGTATATAACGTTATACGATAGTACGTAATAGTATATAACGTTATACGTTATTACGTATTAGTATATAACGTTATACCTCATTACGTGATAGTATATAACGTTATACGTCATTACGTAATAGTATATAACGTTATACGTTAGTACGTAATAGTATATAACGTTATACGTTAGTATGTAATAGTATATAACGTTACACGTTAGTACGTAATAGTATATAACGTTATACGTTAGTACGTAATAGTATATAAGGCTATACGTTAGTACGTAATAGTATATAACGTTATACGTCATTACGTAATAGTATATAACGTTATACGTTAGTACGTAATAGTATATAACGTTATACGTTATTACGTAATAGTATATAACGTTGCAAGTTAGTACGTAATAGGATATAACGTTATACGTTAGTACGTAATAGTATATAACGTTATACGTTAGTACGTAATAGTATATAACGTTATACGTCATTACGTAATAGTATATAACGTTATACGTTAGTACGTAATAGTATATAACGTTATACGTTATTAAGTAATAGTATATAACGTTATACGATAGTACGTAATAGTATATAACGTTATACGTTATTACGTATTAGTATATAACGTTATACCTCATTACGTGATAGTATATAACGTTATACGATAGTACGTAATAGTATATAACGTTATACGTTATTACGTATTAGTATATAACGTTATACCTCATTACGTGATAGTATATAACGTTATACGTCATTACGTAATAGTATATAACGTTATACGTTAGTACGTAATAGTATATAACGTTATACGTTAGTATGTAATAGTATATAACGTTACACGTTAGTACGTAATAGTATATAACGTTATACGTTAGTACGTAATAGTATATAAGGCTATACGTTAGTACGTAATAGTATATAACGTTATACGTCATTACGTAATAGTATATAACGTTATACGTTAGTACGTAATAGTATATAACGTTATACGTTATTACGTAATAGTATATAACGTTGCAAGTTAGTACGTAATAGGATATAACGTTATACGTTAGTACGTAATAGTATATAACGTTATACGTTAGTACGTAATAGTATATAACGTTATACGATAGTACGTAATAGTATATAACGTTATACGTCATTACGTAATAGTATATAACGTTATACGTTAGTACGTAATAGTATATAACGTTATACGTTATTAAGTAATAGTATATAACGTTATACGTTAGTACGTAATAGTATATAACGTTATACGTTAGTACGTAATAGTATATAACGTTATACGTTAGTACGTAATAGTATATAACGTTATACGATGGTATGTAATAACATATAACGTTATACGTTATTACGTATTAGTATATAACGTTATACCTCATTACGTAATAGTATATAACGTTATACGATAGTACGTAATAGTATATAACGTTGCACGTTATTACGTATTAGTATATAACGTTATACGTTAGTACGTAATAGTATATAACGTTACACGTTAGTACGTAATAGTATATAACGTTATACGTTATTACGTATTAGTATATAACGTGACACGTTAGTACGTATTAGTATATAACGTTACACGTTAGTACGTATTAGTATATAACGTTATACGTTAGCACGTAATAGTATATAACGTTATACGTTATTACGTATTAGTATATAACGTTGCACGTTAGTACGTAATAGTATATAACGTTATACGTTAGTACGTAATAGTATATAACGTTATACGTTATTACGTATTAGTATATAACGTTACACGTTAGTACGTAATAGTATATAACGTTCTACGTTAGCACGTAATAGTATATAACGTTATACGTTAGTACGTAATATTATATGACGTTATACGTCATTACGTAATAGTATATAACGTTATACGTTATTACGTATTAGTATATAACGTTATACCTCATTACGTGATAGTATATAACGTTATACGTTATTACGTATTAGTATATAACGTTATACGTTATTACGTATTAGTATATAACGTTACACGTTAGTACGTAATAGTATATAACGTTATACGTTATTACATAATACCATATAACGTTATACGTTATTAAGTAATAGTATATAACGTTATACGATAGTACGTAATAGTATATAACGTTATACGTTATTACGTATTAGTATATGACGTGACACGTTAGTACGTAATAGTATATAACGTTACACGTTAGTACGTAATAGTATATAACGTTATACGTTAGTACGTAATAATGTATAACGTTATACGATAGTACGTAATAGTATATAACGTTATACGTTATTACGTATTAGTATATAACGTTATACCTCATTACGTAATATTATATAACGTTATACGATAGTACGTAATAGTATGTAACGTTATACGTTATTACGATTTAGTATATAACGTTATACGTTATTACGTATTAGTATATAACGTTATACCTCATTACGTGATAGTATATAACGTTATACGTCATTACGTAATAGTATATAACGTTATACGTTAGTACGTAATAGTATATAACGTTATACGTTATTACGTAATAGTATATAACGTTACAAGTTAGTACGTAATAGTATATAACGTTATACGTTAGTACGTAATAGTATATAACGTTATACGTTAGTACGTAATAACGTATAACGTTATACGATAGTACGTAATAGTATATAACGTTATACGTTATTACGTAATAGTATATAACGTTGCAAGTTAGTACGTAATAGGATATAACGTTATACGTTAGTACGTAATAGTATATAACGTTATACGTTAGTACATAATAGTATATAACGTTATACGATAGTACGTAATAGTATATAACGTTATACGTCATTACGTAATAGTATATAACGTTATACGTTAGTACGTAATAGTATATAACGTTATACGTTATTAAGTAATAGTATATAACGTTATACGTTAGTACGTAATAGTATATAACGTTATACGTTAGTACGTAATAGTATATAACGTTATACGTTAGTACGTAATAGTATATAACGTTATACGATAATATGTAATAACATATAACGTTATACGTTATTACGTATTAGTATATAACGTTATACCTCATTACGTAATAGTATATAACGTTATACGATAGTACGTAATAGTATATAACGTTATACGTTATTACGTATTAGTATATAACGTTGCACGTTATTACGTATTAGTATATAACGTTATACGTTAGTACGTAATAGTATATAACGTTACACGTTAGTACGTAATAGTATATAACGTTATACGTTATTACGTATTAGTATATAACGTTATACGTTATTACGTATTAGTATATAACGTGACACGTTAGTACGTATTAGTATATAACGTTGCACGTTAGTACGTATTAGTATATAACGTTATACGTTAGCACGTAATAGTATATAACGTTATACGTTATTACGTATTAGTATATAACGTTGCACGTTAGTACGTAAATGTATATAACGTTATACGTTAGTACGTAATAGTATATAACGTTATACGTTATTACGTATTAGTATATAACGTTACACGATAGTACGTAATAGTATATAACGTTATACGTTAGCACGTAATAGTATATAACGTTATACGTTAGTACGTAATAGTATATGACGTTATACATCATTACGTAATAGTATATAACGTTATACGTTAGTACGTAATACTATATAACGTTATACGTTATTACGTATTAGTATATAACGTTACACTTTAGTATGTATTAGTATATAACGTTATACGTTAGTACGGAATGGTATATAACGTTATACGTTATTACGTATTAGTATATAACGTTACACGTTATTACGTAATAGTATATAACGTTGTACGTTAGTACGTAATAGTATCTAACGATATACGATAGTACGTAATAGTATATAACGTTATACGTTATTACGTATTAGTATATAACGTTATACCTCATTACGTGATAGTATATAACGTTATACGATAGTACGTAATAGTATATAACGTTATACGTTATTACGTATTAGTATATAACGTTATACCTCATTACGTGATAGTATATAACGTTATACGTCATTACGTAATAGTATATAACGTTATACGTTAGTACGTAATAGTATATAACGTTATACGTTAGTACGTAATAGTATATGACGTTATACATCATTACGTAATAGTATATAACGTTATACGTTATTACGTATTAGTATATAACGTTACACGTTATTACGTAATAGTATATAACGTTGTACGTTAGTACGTAATAGTATCTAACGATATACGATAGTACGTAATAGTATATAACGTTATACGTTATTACGTATTAGTATATAACGTTATACCTCATTACGTGATAGTATATAACGTTATACGATAGTACGTAATAGTATATAACGTTATACGTTATTACGTATTAGTATATAACGTTATACCTCATTACGTGATAGTATATAACGTTATACGTCATTACGTAATAGTATATAACGTTATACGTTAGTACGTAATAGTATATAACGTTATACGTTAGTATGTAATAGTATATAACGTTACACGTTAGTACGTAATTGTATATAACGTTATACGTTAGTACGTAATAGTATATAAGGCTATACGTTAGTACGTAATAGTATATAACGTTATACGTCATTACGTAATAGTATATAACGTTATACGTTAGTACGTAATAGTATATAACGTTATACGTTATTACGTAATAGTATATAACGTTGCAAGTTAGTACGTAATAGGATATAACGTTATACGTTAGTACGTAATAGTATATAACGTTATACGTTAGTACGTAATAGTATATAACGTTATACGATAGTACGTAATAGTATATAACGTTATACGTCATTACGTAATAGTATATAACGTTATACGTTAGTACGTAATAGTATATAACGTTATACGTTATTAAGTAATAGTATATAACGTTATACGTTAGTACGTAATAGTATATAACGTTATACGTTAGTACGTAATAGTATATAACGTTATACGTTAGTACGTAATAGTATATAACGTTATACGATGGTATGTAATAACATATAACGTTATACGTTATTACGTATTAGTATATAACGTTATACCTCATTACGTAATAGTATATAACGTTATACGATAGTACGTAATAGTATATAACGTTGCACGTTATTACGTATTAGTATATAACGTTATACGTTAGTACGTAATAGTATATAACGTTACACGTTAGTACGTAATAGTATATAACGTTATGCGTTATTACGTATTAGTATATAACGTGACACGTTAGTACGTATTAGTATATAACGTTACACGTTAGTACGTATTAGTATATAACGTTATACGTTAGCACGTAATAGTATATAACGTTATACGTTATTACGTATTAGTATATAACGTTGCACGTTAGTACGTAATAGTATATAACGTTATACGTTAGTACGTAATAGTATATAACGTTATACGTTATTACGTATTAGTATATAACGTTACACGTTAGTACGTAATAGTATATAACGTTCTACGTTAGCACGTAATAGTATATAACGTTATACGTTAGTACGTAATATTATATGACGTTATACGTCATTACGTAATAGTATATAACGTTATACGTTATTACGTATTAGTATATAACGTTATACCTCATTACGTGATAGTATATAACGTTATACGTTATTACGTATTAGTATATAACGTTATACGTTATTACGTATTAGTATATAACGTTACACGTTAGTACGTAATAGTATATAACGTTATACGTTATTACATAATACCATATAACGTTATACGTTATTAAGTAATAGTATATAACGTTATACGATAGTACGTAATAGTATATAACGTTATACGTTATTACGTATTAGTATATGACGTGACACGTTAGTACGTAATAGTATATAACGTTACACGTTAGTACGTAATAGTATATAACGTTATACGTTAGTACGTAATAATGTATAACGTTATACGATAGTACGTAATAGTATATAACGTTATACGTTATTACGTATTAGTATATAACGTTATACCTCATTACGTAATATTATATAACGTTATACGATAGTACGTAATAGTATGTAACGTTATACGTTATTACGATTTAGTATATAACGTGACACGTTAGTATGTAATAGTAGATAACGTTATACGTTAGTACGTAATAGTATATGACGTTATACGTTATTACGTATTAGTATATAACGTTACACGTTAGTACGTAATAGTATATAACGTTATTCGTTAGTACGTAATAGTATATAACGTTATACGTAATTACGTATTAGTATATAACGTTACACGTTATTACGTAATAGTATATAACGTTATACGTTATTACGTATTAGTATATAACGTTATACGTTATTACGTATCAGTATATAACGTTACACGTTAGTACGTAATAGTATATAACGTTATACGTTATTACGTAATACCATATAACGTTATACGTTATTAAGTAATAGTATATAACGTTATACGTTAGAACGTAATAGTATATAACGTTATATGTTATTACGTATTAGTATATAACGTGACACGTTAGTACGTAATAGTATATAACGTTATACGATAGTACGTAATAGTATATAACGTTATACGTTATTACGTATTAGTATATAACGTTACACGTTAGTACGTAATAGTATATAACGTTATACGTTATTACGTATTAATATATAACGTTACACGTTATTACGTATTAATATATAACGTTACACGTTATTACGTATTAGCATATAACGTTATACGTTAGTACGTAATAGTATATAACGTTATACGTTAGTACGTAATAGTATATAACGTTATACGATAGTACGTAATAGTATATAACGTTATACGTTATTACGTATTAGTCTATAACGTTATACCTCATTACGTGATAGTATATAACGTTATACGTTAGTACGTGATAGTATATAACGTTATACGTTAGTACGTAATAGTATATAATGTTATACGATAGTACGTAATAGTATATAACGTTATACGTTATTACGTATTAGTATATAACGTTATACCTCATTACGTGATAGTATATAACGTGACACGTTAGTATGTAATAGTATATAACGTTTCACGTTAGTACGTAATAGTATATAACGTTATACGTGAGTACGTATTAGTATATAACGTTACACGTTAGTACGTAATAGTATATAACGTTATACGTAATTACGTATTAGTATATAACGTGACACGTTAGTACGTATTAGTATATAACGTTACACGTTAGTACATATTAGTATATAACGTTACACGTTAGTACGTATTAGTATATAACGTTATACGTTATTACGTATTAGTATATAACGTTACACTTTAGTATGTATTAGTATATAACGTTATACGTTAGTACGGAATGGTATATAACGTTATACGTTATTACGTATTAGTATATAACGTTACACGTTATTACGTAATAGTATATAACGTTATACGTTATTACGTATTAGTATATAACGTTACACGATAGTACGTAATAGTATATAACGTTATACGTTAGCACGTAATAGTATATAACGTTATACGTTAGTACGTAATAGTATATGACGTTATACGTCATTACGTAATAGTATATAACGTTATACGTTAGTACGTAATACTATATAACGTTATACGTTATTACGTATTAGTATATAACGTTACACTTTAGTATGTATTAGTATATAACGTTACACGTTATTACGTAATAGTATATAACGTTATACGTTAGTACGTAATAGTATCTAACGATATACGATAGTACGTAATAGTATATAACGTTATACGTTATTACGTATTAGTATATAACGTTATACTTCATTACGTGATAGTATATAACGTTATACGATAGTACGTAATAGTATATAACGTTATACGTTATTACGTATTAGTATATAACGTTATACCTCATTACGTGATAGTATATAACGTTATACGTCATTACGTAATAGTATATAACGTTATACGTTAGTACGTAATTGTACATAACGTTATACGTTATTACGTAATAGTATATAACGTTACAAGTTAGTACGCAATAGTATATAACGTTATACGTTAGTACGTAATAGTATATAACGTTATACGTTAGTACGTAATAATGTATAACGTTATACGATAGTACGTAATAGTATATAACGTTATACGTTATTACGTATTAGTATATAACGTTATACCTCATTACGTAATAGTATATAACGTTATACGATAGTACGTAATAGTATGTAACGTTATACGTTATTACGATTTAGTATATAACGTGACACGTTAGTATGTAATAGTATATAACGTTACACGTTAGTACGTAATAGTATATAACGTTATACGTTAGTACGTAATAGTATATAAGGCTATACGTTAGTACGTAATAGTATATAACGTTATACGTCATTACGTAATAGTATATAACGTTATACGTTAGTACGTAATAGTATATAACGTTATACGTTATTACGTAATAGTATATAACGTTGCAAGTTAGTACGTAATAGGATATAACGTTATACGTTAGTACGTAATAGTATATAACGTTATACGTTAGTACGTAATAGTATATAACGTTATACGATAGTACGTAATAGTATATAACGTTATACGTCATTACGTAATAGTATATAACGTTATACGTTAGTACGTAATAGTATATAACGTTATACGTTATTAAGTAATAGTATATAACGTTATACGTTAGTACGTAATAGTATATAACGTTATACGTTAGTACGTAATAGTATATAACGTTATACGTTAGTACGTAATAGTATATAACGTTATACGATAGTATGTAATAACATATAACGTTATACGTTATTACGTATTAGTATATAAGGTTATACCTCATTACGTAATAGTATATAACGTTATACGATAGTACGTAATAGTATGTAACGTTATACGTTATTACGATTTAGTATATAACGTGACACGTTAGTATGTAATAGTATATAACGTTACACGTTAGTACGTAATAGTATATAACGTTATACGTTAGTACGTAATAGTATATAAGGCTATACGTTAGTACGTAATAGTATATAACGTTATACGTCATTACGTAATAGTATATAACGTTATACGTTAGTACGTAATAGTATATAACGTTATACGTTATTACGTAATAGTATATAACGTTGCAAGTTAGTACGTAATAGGATATAACGTTATACGTTAGTACGTAATAGTATATAACGTTATACGTTAGTACGTAATAGTATATAACGTTATACGATAGTACGTAATAGTATATAACGTTATACGTCATTACGTAATAGTATATAACGTTATACGTTAGTACGTAATAGTATATAACGTTATACGTTATTAAGTAATAGTATATAACGTTATACGTTAGTACGTAATAGTATATAACGTTATACGTTAGTACGTAATAGTATATAACGTTATACGTTAGTACGTAATAGTATATAACGTTATACGATAGTATGTAATAACATATAACGTTATACGTTATTACGTATTAGTATATAAGGTTATACCTCATTACGTAATAGTATATAACGTTATACGATAGTACGTAATAGTATATAACGTTATACGTTATTACGTATTAGTATATAACGTTGCACGTTATTACGTATTAGTATATAACGTTATACGTTAGTACGTAATAGTATATAACGTTGCACGTTAGTACGTAATAGTATATAACGTTATACGTTATTACGTATTAGTATATAACGTGACACGTTAGTACGTATTAGTATATAACGTTACACGTTAGTACGTATTAGTATATAACGTTATACGTTAGCACGTAATAGTATATAACGTTATACGTTATTACGTATTAGTATATAACGTTGCACGTTAGTACGTAATAGTATATAACGTTATACGTTAGTACGTAATAGTATATAACGTTATACGTTATTACGTATTAGTATATAACGTTACACGTTAGTACGTAATAGTATATAACGTTATACGTTAGCACGTAATAGTATATAACGTTATACGTTAGTACGTCATAGTATATGACGTTATACGTCATTACGTAATAGTATATAACGTTATACGTTATTACGTATTAGTATATAACGTTATACCTCATTACGTGATAGTATATAACGTTATACGTTATTACGTATTAGTATATAACGTTATACGTTATTACGTATTAGTATATAACGTTACACGTTAGTACGTAATAGTATATAACGTTATACGTTATTACATAATACCATATAACGTTATACGTTATTAAGTAATAGTATATAACGTTATACGATAGTACGTAATAGTATATAACGTTATACGTTAGTACGTATTAGTATATGACGTGACACGTTAGTACGTAATAGTATATAACGTTACACGTTAGTATGTAATGGTATATAACGTTACACGTTAGTACGTAATAGTATATAACGTTATACGTTAGTACGTAATAGTATATAAGGCTATACGTTAGTACGTAATAGTATATAACGTTATACGTCATTACGTAATAGTATATAACGTTATACGTTAGTACGTAATAGTATATAACGTTATACGTTATTACGTAATATTATATAACGTTGCAAGTTAGTACGTAATAGGATATAACGTTATACGTTAGTACGTAATAGTATATAACGTTATACGTTAGTACGTAATAGTATATAACGTTATACGATAGTACGTAATAGTATATAACGTTATACGTCATTACGTAATAGTATATAACGTTATACGTTAGTACGTAATAGTATATAACGTTATACGTTATTAAGTAATAATATATAACGTTATACGATAGTACGTAATAGTATGTAACGTTATACGTTATTACGATTTAGTATATAACGTGACACGTTAGTATGTAATAGTATATAACGTTACACGTTAGTACGTAATAGTATATAACGTTATACGTTAGTACGTAATAGTATATAAGGCTATACGTTAGTACGTAATAGTATATAACGTTATACGTCATTACGTAATAGTATATAACGTTATACGTTAGTACGTAATAGTATATAACGTTATACGTTATTACGTAATAGTATATAACGTTGCAAGTTAGTACGTAATAGGATATAACGTTATACGTTACTACGTAATAGTATATAACGTTATACGTTAGTACGTAATAGTATATAACGTTATACGATAGTACGTAATAGTATATAACGTTATACGTCATTACGTAATAGTATATAACGTTATACGTTAGTACGTAATAGTATATAACGTTATACGTTATTAAGTAATAATATATAACGTTATACCTCATTACGTAATAGTATATAACGTTATACGATAGTACGTAATAGTATATAACGTTGCACGTTATTACGTATTAGTATATAACGTTATACGTTAGTACGTAATAGTATATAACGTTACACGTTAGTACGTAATAGTATATAACGTTATGCGTTATTACGTATTAGTATATAACGTGACACGTTAGTACGTATTAGTATATAACGTTACACGTTAGTACGTATTAGTATATAACGTTATACGTTAGCACGTAATAGTATATAACGTTATACGTTATTACGTATTAGTATATAACGTTGCACGTTAGTACGTAATAGTATATAACGTTATACGTTAGTACGTAATAGTATATAACGTTATACGTTATTACGTATTAGTATATAACGTTACACGTTAGTACGTAATAGTATATAACGTTCTACGTTAGCACGTAATAGTATATAACGTTATACGTTAGTACGTAATATTATATGACGTTATACGTCATTACGTAATAGTATATAACGTTATACGTTATTACGTATTAGTATATAACGTTATACCTCATTACGTGATAGTATATAACGTTATACGTTATTACGTATTAGTATATAACGTTATACGTTATTACGTATTAGTATATAACGTTACACGTTAGTACGTAATAGTATATAACGTTATACGTTATTACATAATACCATATAACGTTATACGTTATTAAGTAATAGTATATAACGTTATACGATAGTACGTAATAGTATATAACGTTATACGTTATTACGTATTAGTATATGACGTGACACGTTAGTACGTAATAGTATATAACGTTACACGTTAGTACGTAATAGTATATAACGTTATACGTTAGTACGTAATAATGTATAACGTTATACGATAGTACGTAATAGTATATAACGTTATACGTTATTACGTATTAGTATATAACGTTATACCTCATTACGTAATATTATATAACGTTATACGATAGTACGTAATAGTATGTAACGTTATACGTTATTACGATTTAGTATATAACGTGACACGTTAGTATGTAATAGTAGATAACGTTATACGTTAGTACGTAATAGTATATGACGTTATACGTTATTACGTATTAGTATATAACGTTACACGTTAGTACGTAATAGTATATAACGTTATTCGTTAGTACGTAATAGTATATAACGTTATACGTAATTACGTATTAGTATATAACGTTACACGTTATTACGTAATAGTATATAACGTTATACGTTATTACGTATTAGTATATAACGTTATACGTTATTACGTATCAGTATATAACGTTACACGTTAGTACGTAATAGTATATAACGTTATACGTTATTACGTATTAGTATATAACGTTACACGTTAGTACGTAATAGTATATAACGTTATACGTTATTACGTATTAATATATAACGTTACACGTTATTACGTATTAATATATAACGTTACACGTTATTACGTATTAGCATATAACGTTATACGTTAGTACGTAATAGTATATAACGTTATACGTTAGTACGTAATAGTATATAACGTTATACGATAGTACGTAATAGTATATAACGTTATACGTTATTACGTATTAGTCTATAACGTTATACCTCATTACGTGATAGTATATAACGTTATACGTTAGTACGTGATAGTATATAACGTTATACGTTAGTACGTAATAGTATATAATGTTATACGATAGTACGTAATAGTATATAACGTTATACGTTATTACGTATTAGTATATAACGTTATACCTCATTACGTGATAGTATATAACGTGACACGTTAGTATGTAATAGTATATAACGTTTCACGTTAGTACGTAATAGTATATAACGTTATACGTGAGTACGTATTAGTATATAACGTTACACGTTAGTACGTAATAGTATATAACGTTATACGTAATTACGTATTAGTATATAACGTGACACGTTAGTACGTATTAGTATATAACGTTACACGTTAGTACATATTAGTATATAACGTTACACGTTAGTACGTATTAGTATATAACGTTATACGTTATTACGTATTAGTATATAACGTTACACTTTAGTATGTATTAGTATATAACGTTATACGTTAGTACGGAATGGTATATAACGTTATACGTTATTACGTATTAGTATATAACGTTACACGTTATTACGTAATAGTATATAACGTTATACGTTATTACGTATTAGTATATAACGTTACACGATAGTACGTAATAGTATATAACGTTATACGTTAGCACGTAATAGTATATAACGTTATACGTTAGTACGTAATAGTATATGACGTTATACGTCATTACGTAATAGTATATAACGTTATACGTTAGTACGTAATACTATATAACGTTATACGTTATTACGTATTAGTATATAACGTTACACTTTAGTATGTATTAGTATATAACGTTACACGTTATTACGTAATAGTATATAACGTTATACGTTAGTACGTAATAGTATCTAACGATATACGATAGTACGTAATAGTATATAACGTTATACGTTATTACGTATTAGTATATAACGTTATACTTCATTACGTGATAGTATATAACGTTATACGATAGTACGTAATAGTATATAACGTTATACGTTATTACGTATTAGTATATAACGTTATACCTCATTACGTGATAGTATATAACGTTATACGTCATTACGTAATAGTATATAACGTTATACGTTAGTACGTAATTGTACATAACGTTATACGTTATTACGTAATAGTATATAACGTTACAAGTTAGTACGCAATAGTATATAACGTTATACGTTAGTACGTAATAGTATATAACGTTATACGTTAGTACGTAATAATGTATAACGTTATACGATAGTACGTAATAGTATATAACGTTATACGTTATTACGTATTAGTATATAACGTTATACCTCATTACGTAATAGTATATAACGTTATACGATAGTACGTAATAGTATGTAACGTTATACGTTATTACGATTTAGTATATAACGTGACACGTTAGTATGTAATAGTATATAACGTTACACGTTAGTACGTAATAGTATATAACGTTATACGTTAGTACGTAATAGTATATAAGGCTATACGTTAGTACGTAATAGTATATAACGTTATACGTCATTACGTAATAGTATATAACGTTATACGTTAGTACGTAATAGTATATAACGTTATACGTTATTACGTAATAGTATATAACGTTGCAAGTTAGTACGTAATAGGATATAACGTTATACGTTAGTACGTAATAGTATATAACGTTATACGTTAGTACGTAATAGTATATAACGTTATACGATAGTACGTAATAGTATATAACGTTATACGTCATTACGTAATAGTATATAACGTTATACGTTAGTACGTAATAGTATATAACGTTATACGTTATTAAGTAATAGTATATAACGTTATACGTTAGTACGTAATAGTATATAACGTTATACGTTAGTACGTAATAGTATATAACGTTATACGTTAGTACGTAATAGTATATAACGTTATACGATAGTATGTAATAACATATAACGTTATACGTTATTACGTATTAGTATATAAGGTTATACCTCATTACGTAATAGTATATAACGTTATACGATAGTACGTAATAGTATGTAACGTTATACGTTATTACGATTTAGTATATAACGTGACACGTTAGTATGTAATAGTATATAACGTTACACGTTAGTACGTAATAGTATATAACGTTATACGTTAGTACGTAATAGTATATAAGGCTATACGTTAGTACGTAATAGTATATAACGTTATACGTCATTACGTAATAGTATATAACGTTATACGTTAGTACGTAATAGTATATAACGTTATACGTTATTACGTAATAGTATATAACGTTGCAAGTTAGTACGTAATAGGATATAACGTTATACGTTAGTACGTAATAGTATATAACGTTATACGTTAGTACGTAATAGTATATAACGTTATACGATAGTACGTAATAGTATATAACGTTATACGTCATTACGTAATAGTATATAACGTTATACGTTAGTACGTAATAGTATATAACGTTATACGTTATTAAGTAATAGTATATAACGTTATACGTTAGTACGTAATAGTATATAACGTTATACGTTAGTACGTAATAGTATATAACGTTATACGTTAGTACGTAATAGTATATAACGTTATACGATAGTATGTAATAACATATAACGTTATACGTTATTACGTATTAGTATATAAGGTTATACCTCATTACGTAATAGTATATAACGTTATACGATAGTACGTAATAGTATATAACGTTATACGTTATTACGTATTAGTATATAACGTTGCACGTTATTACGTATTAGTATATAACGTTATACGTTAGTACGTAATAGTATATAACGTTGCACGTTAGTACGTAATAGTATATAACGTTATACGTTATTACGTATTAGTATATAACGTGACACGTTAGTACGTATTAGTATATAACGTTACACGTTAGTACGTACTACTATATAACGTTATACGTTAGCACGTAATAGTATATAACGTTATACGTTATTACGTATTAGTATATAACGTTGCACGTTAGTACGTAATAGTATATAACGTTATACGTTAGTACGTAATAGTATATAACGTTATACGTTATTACGTATTAGTATATAACGTTACACGTTAGTACGTAATAGTATATAACGTTATACGTTAGCACGTAATAGTATATAACGTTATACGTTAGTACGTCATAGTATATGACGTTATACGTCATTACGTAATAGTATATAACGTTATACGTTATTACGTATTAGTATATAACGTTATACCTCATTACGTGATAGTATATAACGTTATACGTTATTACGTATTAGTATATAACGTTATACGTTATTACGTATTAGTATATAACGTTACACGTTAGTACGTAATAGTATATAACGTTATACGTTATTACATAATACCATATAACGTTATACGTTATTAAGTAATAGTATATAACGTTATACGATAGTACGTAATAGTATATAACGTTATACGTTAGTACGTATTAGTATATGACGTGACACGTTAGTACGTAATAGTATATAACGTTACACGTTAGTACGTAATAGTATATAACGTTATACGTTAGTACGTAATAATGTATAACGTTATACGATAGTACGTAATAGTATATAACGTTATACGTTATTACGTATTAGTATATAACGTTATACCTCATTACGTAATATTATATAACGTTATACGGTAGTACGTAATAGTATGTAACGTTATACGTTATTACGATTTAGTATATAACGTGACACGTTAGTATGTAATAGTATATAACGTTACACGTTAGTACGTAATAGTATATAACGTTATACGTTAGTACGTAATAGTATATAAGGCTATACGTTAGTACGTAATAGTATATAACGTTATACGTCATTACGTAATAGTATATAACGTTATACGTTAGTACGTAATAGTATATAACGTTATACGTTATTACGTAATATTATATAACGTTGCAAGTTAGTACGTAATAGGATATAACGTTATACGTTAGTACGTAATAGTATATAACGTTATACGTTAGTACGTAATAGTATATAACGTTATACGATAGTACGTAATAGTATATAACGTTATACGTCATTACGTAATAGTATATAACGTTATACGTTAGTACGTAATAGTATATAACGTTATACGTTATTAAGTAATAATATATAACGTTATACGTTAGTACGTAATAGTATATAACGTTATACGTTAGTACGTAATAGTATATAACGTTATACGTTAGTACGTAATAGTATATAACGTTATACGATAGTACGTAATAACATATAACGTTATACGTTATTACGTATTAGTATATAACGTTATACCTCATTACGTAATAGTATATAACGTTATACGATAGTACGTAATAGTATATAACGTTATACGTTATTACGTATTAGTATATAACGTTGCACGTTATTACGTATTAGTATATAACGTTATACGTTAGTACGTAATAGTATATAACGTTACACGTTAGTACGTAATAGTATGTAACGTTATACGTTATTACGTATTAGTATATAACGTGACACGTTAGTACGTATTAGTATATAACGTTACACGTTAGTACGTATTAGTATATAACGTTATACGTTAGCACGTAATAGTATATAACGTTGCAAGTTAGTACGTAATAGGATATAACGTTATACGTTAGTACGTAATAGTATATAACGTTATACGTCATTACGTAATAGTATATAACGTTATACGTTAGTACGTAATAGTATATAACGTTATACGTTATTACGTAATAGTATATAACGTTGCAAGTTAGTACGTAATAGGATATAACGTTATACGTTAGTACGTAATAGTATATAACGTTATACGTTAGTACGTAATAGTATATAACGTTATACGATAGTACGTAATAGTATATAACGTTATACGTCATTACGTAATAGTATATAACGTTATACGTTAGTACGTAATAGTATATAACGTTATACGATATTAAGTAATAATATATAACGTTATACGTTAGTACGTAATAGTATATAACGTTATACGTTAGTACGTAATAGTATATAACGTTATACGTTAGTACGTAATAGTATATAACGTTATACGATAGTACGTAATAACATATAACGTTATACGTTATTACGTATTTGTATATAACGTTATACCTCATTACGTAATAGTATATAACGTTATACGATAGTACGTAATAGTATATAACGTTATACGTTATTACGTATTAGTATATAACGTTGCACGTTATTACGTATTAGTATATAACGTTATACGTTAGTACGTAATAGTATATAACGTTACACGTTAGTACGTAATAGTATGTAACGTTATACGTTATTACGTATTAGTATATAACGTGACACGTTAGTACGTATTAGTATATAACGTTACACGTTAGTACGTATTAGTATATAACGTTATACGTTAGCACGTAATAGTATATAACGTTATACGTTATTACGTATTAGTATATAACGTTATACGATAGTACGTAATAGTATATAACGTTATACGTTAGTACGTAATAGTATATAACGTTATACGTTATTACGTATTAGTATATAACGTTGCACGTTATTACGTATTAGTATATAACGTTATACGTTAGTACGTAATAGTATATGACGTTATACGACATTACGTAATAGTATATAACGTTATACGTTAGTACGTAATAGTATATGACGTTATACGTTATTACGTATTAGTATATAACGTTACACGTTAGTACGTAATAGTATATAACGTTATACGTTAGTACGTAATAGTATATAACGTTATACGTAATTACGTATTAGTATATAACGTTACACGTTATTACGTAATAGTATATAACGTTATACGTTATTACGTATTAGTATATAACGTTATACGTTATTACGTATTAGTATATAACGTTATACCTCATTACGTGATAGTATATAACGTTATACGTTATTACGTATTAGTATATAACGTTATACGTTATTACGTATTAGTATATAACGTTACACGTTAGTACGTAATAGTATATAACGTTATACGTTATTACATAATACCATATAACGTTATACGTTATTAAGTAATAGTATATAACGTTATACGATAGTACGTAATAGTATATAACGTTATACGTTATTACGTATTAGTATATGACGTGACACGTTAGTACGTAATAGTATATAACGTTACACGTTAGTACGTAATAGTATATAACGTTATACGTTAGTACGTAATAATGTATAACGTTATACGATAGTACGTAATAGTATATAACGTTATACGTTATTACGTATTAGTATATAACGTTATACCTCATTACGTAATATTATATAACGTTATACGAAAGTACGTAATAGTATGTAACGTTATACGTTATTACGATTTAGTATATAACGTGACACGTTAGTATGTAATAGTATATAACGTTACACGTTAGTACGTAATAGTATATAACGTTATACGTTAGTACGTAATAGTATATAAGGCTATACGTTAGTACGTAATAGTATATAACGTTATACGTCATTACGTAATAGTATATAACGTTATACGTTAGTACGTAATAGTATATAACGTTATACGTTATTACGTAATAGTATATAACGTTGCAAGTTAGTACGTAATAGGATATAACGTTATACGTTAGTACGTAATAGTATATAACGTTATACGTTAGTACGTAATAGTATATAACGTTATACGATAGTACGTAATAGTATATAACGTTATACGTCATTACGTAATAGTATATAACGTTATACGTTAGTACGTAATAGTATATAACGTTATACGTTATTAAGTAATAATATATAACGTTATACGTTAGTACGTAATAGTATATAACGTTATACGTTAGTACGTAATAGTATATAACGTTATACGTTAGTACGTAATAGTATATAACGTTATACGATAGTACGTAATAACATATAACGTTATACGTTATTACGTATTAGTATATAACGTTATACCTCATTACGTAATAGTATATAACGTTATACGATAGTACGTAATAGTATATAACGTTATACGTTAGTACGTAATAGTATATAACGTTATACGTTATTACGTATTACTATATAACGTTACACGTTAGTACGTAGTAGTATATAACGTTATACGTTAGTACGTAATAGTATATAACGTTATACGTAATTACGTATTAGTATATAACGTTACACGTTATTACGTAATAGTATATAACGTTATACGTTATTATGTATTAGTATATAACGTTATACGTTATTACGTATTAGTATATAACGTTATACGTTATTACGTATTAGTATATAACGTTACACGTTAGTACGTAATAGTATATAACGTTATACGTTATTACGTAATACCATATAACGTTATACGTCATTAAGTAATAGTATATAACGTTATACGTTAGTACGTAATAGTATATAACGTTATACGTTATTACGTATTAGTATATAACGTTATACCTCATTACGTGATAGTATATAACGTTATACGATAGTACGTAATAGTATATAACGTTATACGTTATTACGTATTAGTATATAACGTGACACGTTAGTATGTAATAGTATATAACGTTATACGTTAGTACGTAATAGTATATAAGGCTATACGTTAGTACGTAATAGTATATAACGTTATACGTCATTACGTAATAGTATATAACGTTATACGTTAGTACGTAATAGTATATAACGTAATACGTTATTACGTAATAGTATATAACGTTACAAGTTAGTACGTAATAGTATATAACGTTATACGTTAGTACGTAATAGTATATAACGTTATACGTTAGTACGTAATACCATATAACGTTATACGGTATTAAGTAATAGTATATAACGTTATACGATAGTACGTAATAGTATATAACGTTATACGTTATTACGTAATAGTATATAACGTTATACGTTATTACGTATTAGTATATAACGTGACACGTTAGTACGTAATAGTATATAACGCTACAAGTTAGTACGTAATAGTATATAACGTTATACGTTAGTACGTAATAGTATATAACGTTATACGTTATTACGTAATACCATATAACGTTATACGTCATTAAGTAATAGTATATAACGTTATACGTTAGTACGTAATAGTATATAACGTTATACGTTATTACGTATTAGTATATAACGTTATACCTCATTACGTGATAGTATATAACGTTATACGATAGTACGTAATAGTATATAACGTTATACGTTATTACGTATTAGTATATAACGTGACACGTTAGTATGTAATAGTATATAACGTTATACGTTAGTACGTAATAGTATATAAGGCTATACGTTAGTACGTAATAGTATATAACGTTATACGTCATTACGTAATAGTATATAACGTTATACGTTAGTACGTAATAGTATATAACGTTATACGTTATTACGTAATAGTATATAACGTTACAAGTTAGTACGTAATAGTATATAACGTTATACGTTAGTACGTAATAGTATATAACGTTATACGTTAGTACGTAATACCATATAACGTTATACGGTATTAAGTAATAGTATATAACGTTATACGATAGTACGTAATAGTATATAACGTTATACGTTAGTACGTAATAGTATATAAGGCTATACGTTAGTACGTAATAGTATACAACGTTATACGTCATTACGTAATAGTATATAACGTTATACGTTAGTACGTAATAGTATATAACGTTACACGTTAGTACGTATTAGTATATAACGTTACACGTTAGTACGTATTAGTATATAACGTTATACGTTTTTACGTAATAGTATATAACGTTGCACGTTAGTACGTAATAGTATATAACGTTATACGTTAGTACGTAATAGTATATAACGTTATACGTTATTACGTATTAGTATATAACGTTACACGTTAGTACGTAGTAGTATATAACGTTATACGTTAGTACGTAATAATGTATAACGTTATACGATAGTACGTAATAGTATATAACGTTATACGTTATTACGTATTAGTATATAACGTTATACCTCATTACGTAATAGTATATAACGTTATACGATAGTACGTAATAGTATGTAACGTTATACGTTATTACGATTTAGTATATAACGTGACACGTTAGTATGTAATAGTATATAACGTTACACGTTAGTACGTAATAGTATATAACGTTATACGTTAGTACGTAATAGTATATAAGGCTATACGTTAGTACGTAATAGTATATAACGTTATACGTCATTACGTAATAGTATATAACGTTATACGTTAGTACGTAATAGTATATAACGTTACACGTTAGTACGTATTTATATATAACGTTACACGTTAGTACGTATTAGTATATAACGTTATACGTTTTTACGTAATAGTATATAACGTTGCACGTTAGTACGTAATAGTATATAACGTTATACGTTAGTACGTAATAGTATATAACGTTATACGTTATTACGTATTAGTATATAACGTTACACGTTAGTACGTAGTAGTATATAACGTTATACGTTAGTACGTAATAGTATATAACGTTATACGTAATTACGTATTAGTATATAACGTTACACGTTATTACGTAATAGTATATAACGATATACGTTATTATGTAATAGTATATAACGTTACAAGCTAGTACGTAATAGTATATAACGTTATACGTTAGTACGTAATAGTATATAACGTTATACGTTAGTACGTAATAGTATATAACGTTATACGATAGTACGTAATAGTATATAACGTTATACGTTAGTACGTAATAGTATATAACGTTATACGTTAGTACGTAATAGTATATAACGTTATACGATAGTACGTAATAGTATATAACGTTATACATTATTACGTATTAGTATATAACGTTATACCTCATTACGTAATAGCATATAACGTTATACGTTATTACGTATTAGTATATAACGTTATACGTTATTACGTAATACTATATAACATTACAAGTTAGTACGTAATAGTATATAACGTTATACGTTAGTACGTAATAGTATATAACGTTAAACGTCATTACGTAATAGTATATAACGTTATACGTTAGTACGTAATAGTATATAACGTTATACGACATTACGTAATAGTATATAACGTTATACGTTAGTACGTAATAGTATATAACGTTATACGTTATTATGTAATAGTATATAACGTTACAAGTTAGTACGTAATAGTATATAACGTTATACGTTAGTACGTAATAGTATATGACGTTATACGTTAGTACGTAATTTTATATAACGTTATACGTTAGCACGTAATAGTATATAACGTTATACGTTATTACGTATTAGTATATAACGTTATACCTCATTACGTAATTGCACATAACGTTATACGTTATTACGTATTAGTATATAACGTTATACGTTAGTACGTAATAGTATATAACGTTATACGTTATTACGTAATAGTATATAACGTTACAAGCTAGTACGTAATAGTACATAACGTTATACGTTATTACGTAATAGTATATAACGTTATACGTTAGTACGTAATTGTATATAACGTTATACGATAGTACGTAATAGTATATAACGTTATACGTTATTACGTATTAGTATATAACGTTATACCTCATTACGTGATAGTATATAACGTGACACGTTAGTATGTAATAGTATATAACGTTTCACGTTAGTACGTAATAGTATATAACGTTATACGTGAGTACGTTTTAGTATATAACGTTATACGTTATTACGTATTAGTATATAACGTTACACGTTAGTACGTAATAGTATATAACGTTATACGTTATTACGTATTAGTATATAACGTGACACGTTAGTACGTATTAGTATATAACGTTACACGTTAGTACGTATTAGTATATAACGTTACACGTTAGTACTTATTAGTATATAACGTTATACGTTTTTACGTAATAGTATATAACGTTGCACGTTAGTACGTAATAGTATATAACGTTATACGTTAGTACGTAATAGTATATAACGTTATACGTTAGTACGTAATAGTATATAACGTTATACGTTATTACGTATTACTATATAACGTTACACGTTAGTACGTAGTAGTATATAACGTTATACGTTAGTACGTAATAGTATATAACGTTATACGTAATTACGTATTAGTATATAACGTTACACGTTATTACGTAATAGTATATAACGTTATACGTTATTATGTATTAGTATATAACGTTATACGTTATTACGTATTAGTATATAACGTTATACGTTATTACGTATTAGTATATAACGTTACACGTTAGTACGTAATAGTATATAACGTTATACGTTATTACGTAATACCATATAACGTTATACGTCATTAAGTAATAGTATATAACGTTATACGTTAGTACGTAATAGTATATAACGTTATACGTTATTACGTATTAGTATATAACGTTATACCTCATTACGTGATAGTATATAACGTTATACGATAGTACGTAATAGTATATAACGTTATACGTTATTACGTATTAGTATATAACGTGACACGTTAGTATGTAATAGTATATAACGTTATACGTTAGTACGTAATAGTATATAAGGCTATACGTTAGTACGTAATAGTATATAACGTTATACGTCATTACGTAATAGTATATAACGTTATACGTTAGTACGTAATAGTATATAACGTTATACGTTATTACGTAATAGTATATAACGTTACAAGTTAGTACGTAATAGTATATAACGTTATACGTTAGTACGTAATAGTATATAACGTTATACGTTAGTACGTAATACCATATAACGTTATACGGTATTAAGTAATAGTATATAACGTTATACGATAGTACGTAATAGTATATAACGTTATACGTTATTACGTAATAGTATATAACGTTATACGTTATTACGTATTAGTATATAACGTGACACGTTAGTACGTAATAGTATATAACGTTGCACGTTAGTACGTAATAGTATATAACGTTATACGTTAGTACGTAATAATGTATAACGTTATACGATAGTACGTAATAGTATATAACGTTATACGTTATTACGTATTAGTATATAACGTTATACCTCATTACGTAATAGTATATAACGTTATACGATAGTACGTAATAGTATGTAACGTTATACGTTATTACGATTTAGTATATAACGTGACACGTTAGTATGTAATAGTATATAACGTTACACGTTAGTACGTAATAGTATATAACGTTATACGTTAGTACGTAATAGTATATAAGGCTATACGTTAGTACGTAATAGTATATAACGTTATACGTCATTACGTAATAGTATATAACGTTATACGTTAGTACGTAATAGTATATAACGTTACACGTTAGTACGTATTAGTATATAACGTTACACGTTAGTACGTATTAGTATATAACGTTATACGTTTTTACGTAATAGTATATAACGTTGCACGTTAGTACGTAATAGTATATAACGTTATACGTTAGTACGTAATAGTATATAACGTTATACGTTATTACGTATTAGTATATAACGTTACACGTTAGTACGTAGTAGTATATAACGTTATACGTTAGTACGTAATAACGTATAACGTTATACGATAGTACGTAATAGTATATAACGTTATACGTTATTACGTATTAGTATATAACGTTATACCTCATTACGTAATAGTATATAACGTTATACGATAGTACGTAATAGTATGTAACGTTATACGTTATTACGATTTAGTATATAACGTGACACGTTAGTATGTAATAGTATATAACGTTACACGTTAGTACGTAATAGTATATAACGTTATACGTTAGTACGTAATAGTATATAAGGCTATACGTTAGTACGTAATAGTATATAACGTTATACGTCATTACGTAATAGTATATAACGTTATACGTTAGTACGTAATAGTATATAACGTTACACGTTAGTACGTATTAGTATATAACGTTACACGTTAGTACGTATTAGTATATAACGTTATACGTTTTTACGTAATAGTATATAACGTTGCACGTTAGTACGTAATAGTATATAACGTTATACGTTAGTACGTAATAGTATATAACGTTATACGTAATTACGTATTAGTATATAACGTTACACGTTATTACGTAATAGTATATAACGATATACGTTATTACGTAATAGTATATAACGTTACAAGCTAGTACGTAATAGTATATAACGTTATACGTTAGTACGTAATAGTATATAACGTTATACGTTAGTACGTAATAGTATATAACGTTATACGATAGTACGTAATAGTATATAACGTTATACGTTAGTACGTAATAGTATATAACGTTATACGTTAGTACGTAATAGTATATAACGTTATACGATAGTACGTAATAGTATATAACGTTATACATTATTACGTATTAGTATATAACGTTATACCTCATTACGTAATAGCATATAACGTTATACGTTATTACGTATTAGTATATAACGTTATACGTTATTACGTAATACTATATAACATTACAAGTAAGTACGTAATAGTATATAACGTTATACGTTAGTACGTAATAGTATATAACGTTAAACGTCATTACGTAATAGTATATAACGTTATACGTTAGTACGTAATAGTATATAACGTTATACGACATTACGTAATAGTATATAACGTTATACGTTAGTACGTAATAGTATATAACGTTATACGTTATTATGTAATAGTATATAACGTTACAAGTTAGTACGTAATAGTATATAACGTTATACGTTAGTACGTAATAGTATATGACGTTATACGTTAGTACGTAATAGTATATAACGTTATACGTTAGCACGTAATAGTATATAACGTTATACGTTATTACGTATTAGTATATAACGTTATACCTCATTACGTAATTGCACATAACGTTATACGTTATTACGTATTAGTATATAACGTTATACGTTAGTACGTAATAGTATATAACGTTATACGTTATTACGTAATAGTATATAACGTTACAAGCTAGTACGTAATAGTACATAACGTTATACGTTATTACGTAATAGTATATAACGTTATACGTTAGTACGTAATTGTATATAACGTTATACGATAGTACGTAATAGTATATAACGTTATACGTTATTACGTATTAGTATATAACGTTATACCTCATTACGTGATAGTATATAACGTGACACGTTAGTATGTAATAGTATATAACGTTTCACGTTAGTACGTAATAGTATATAACGTTATACGTGAGTACGTTTTAGTATATAACGTTATACGTTATTACGTATTAGTATATAACGTTACACGTTAGTACGTAATAGTATATAACGTTATACGTTATTACGTATTAGTATATAACGTGACACGTTAGTACGTATTAGTATATAACGTTACACGTTAGTACGTATTAGTATATAACGTTACACGTTAGTACTTATTAGTATATAACGTTATACGTTTTTACGTAATAGTATATAACGTTGCACGTTAGTACGTAATAGTATATAACGTTATACGTTAGTACGTAATAGTATATAACGTTATACGTTATTACGTATTAGTATATAACGTTACACGTTAGTACGTAGTAGTATATAACGTTATACGTTAGTACGTAATAGTATATAACGTTATACGATAGTACGTAATAGTATATAACGTTATACGTTATTACGTATTAGTATATAACGTTACACGTTAGTACGTAATAGTATATAACGTTATACGTTAGTACGTAATAGTATATAACGTTATACCTTATTACGTATTAATATATAACGTTACACGTTATTACGTATTAGCATATAACGTTATACGTTAGTACGTAATAGTATATAACGTTATACGTTAGTACGTAATAGTATATAACGTTATACGATAGTACGTAATAGTATATAACGTTATACGTTATTACGTATTAGTATATAACGTTATACCTCATTACGTGATAGTATATAACGTTATACGATAGTACGTAATAGTATATAACGTTATACGTTATTACGTATTAGTATATAACGTGACACGTTAGTATGTAATAGTATATAACGTTACACGTTAGTATGTAATAGTATATAACGTTTCACGTTAGTACGTAATAGTATATAACGTTATACGTGAGTACGTATTAGTATATAACGTTACACGTTAGTACGTAATAGTATATAACGTTATACGTTATTATGTATTAGTATATAACGTGACACGTTAGTACGTATTAGTATATAACGTTACACGTTAGTACGTATTAGTATATAACGTTACACGTTAGTACGTATTAGTATATAACGTTATACGTTTCTACGTATTAGTATATAACGTTATACGTTAGTACGTAATAGTATATAACGTTATACGATAGTACGTAATAGTATATAACGTTATACGTTATTACGTATTAGTATATAACGTTATACCTCATTACGTGATAGTATATAACGTTATACGATAGTACGTAATAGTATATAACGTTATACGTTATTACGTATTAGTATATAACGTGACACGTTAGTATGTAATAGTATATAACGTTACACGTTAGTACGTAATAGTATATAACGTTGCACGTTAGTACGTAATAGTATATAACGTTATACGTGAGTACGTATTAGTATATAACGTTACACGTTAGTACGTAATAGTATATAACGTTATACGTTATTACGTATTAGTATATAACGTGACACGTTAGTATGTAATAGTATATAACGTTACACGTTAGTATGTAATAGTATATAACGTTTCACGTTAGTACGTAATAGTATATAACGTTATACGTGAGTACGTATTAGTATATAACGTTACACGTTAGTACGTAATAGTATATAACGTTATACGTTATTATGTATTAGTATATAACGTGACACGTTAGTACGTATTAGTATATAACGTTACACGTTAGTACGTATTAGTATATAACGTTACACGTTAGTACGTATTAATATATAACGTTATACGTTTTTACGTATTAGTATATAACGTTGCACGTTAGCACGTAATGGTATATAACGTTATACGTTAGTACGTAATAGTATATAACGTTATACGTTATTACGTATTAGTATATAACGTTACACGTTAGTACGTAGTAGTATATAACGTTATACGTTAGTACGTAATAGTATATAACGTTATACGTAATTACGTATTAGTATATAACGTTACACGTTATTACGTAATAGTATATAACGTTATACGTTATTATGTATTAGTATATAACGTTATACGTTATTACGTATTAGTATATAACGTTACACGTTAGTACGTAGTAGTATATAACGTTATACATTAGTACGTAATAGTATATAACGTTATACGATAGTACGTAATAGTATATAACGTTATACGTTATTACGTATTAGTATATAACGTTACACGTTAGTACGTAATAGTATATAATGTTATACGTTATTACGTATTAATATATAACGTTACACGTTATTACGTATTAGCATATAACGTTATACGTAGGTACGTAATAGTATATAACGTTATACGTTAGTACGTAATAGTATATAACGTTATACGATAGTACTTAATAGTATATAACGTTATACGTTATTACGTATTAGTATATAACGTTACACGTTATTACGTATTAGTATATAACGTGACACGTTAGTATGTAATAGTATATAACGTTACACGTTAGTACGTAATAGTATATAACGTTGCACGTTAGTACGTAATAGTATATAACGTTATACGTGAGTACGTATTAGTATATAACGTTATACCTTATTACGTATTAATATATAACGTTACACGTTATTACGTATTAGCATATAACGTTATACGTTAGTACGTAATAGTATATAACGTTATACGTTAGTACGTAATAGTATATAACGTTATACGATAGTACGTAATAGTATATAACGTTATACGTTATTACGTATTAGTATATAACGTTATACCTCATTACGTGATAGTATATAACGTTATACGATAGTACGTAATAGTATATAACGTTATACGTTATTACGTATTAGTATATAACGTGACACGTTAGTATGTAATAGTATATAACGTTACACGTTAGTACGTAATAGTATATAACGTTGCACGTTAGTACGTAATAGTATATAACGTTATACGTGAGTACGTATTAGTATATAACGTTACACGTTAGTACGTAATAGTATATAACGTTATACGTTATTACGTATTAGTATATAACGTGACACGTTAGTATGTAATAGTATATAACGTTACACGTTAGTATGTAATAGTATATAACGTTTCACGTTAGTACGTAATAGTATATAACGTTATACGTGAGTACGTATTAGTATATAACGTTACACGTTAGTACGTAATAGTATATAACGTTATACATTATTATGTATTAGTATATAACGTGACACGTTAGTACGTATTAGTATATAACGTTACACGTTAGTACGTATTAGTATATAACGTTACACGTTAGTACGTATTAGTATATAACGTTATACGTTTTTACGTATTAGTATATAACGTTGCGCGTTAGCACGTAATAGTATATAACGTTATACGTTAGTACGTAATAGTATATAACGTTATACGTTATTACGTATTAGTATATAACGTTACACGTTAGTACGTAGTAGTATATAACGTTATACGTTAGTACGTAATAGTATATAACGTTATACGTAATTACGTATTAGTATATAACGTTACACGTTATTACGTAATAGTATATAACGTTATACGTTATTATGTATTAGTATATAACGTTATACGTTATTACGTATTAGTATATAACGTTATACGTTATTACGTATTAGTATATAACGTTACACGTTAGTACGTAATAGTATATAACGTTATACGTTATTACGTAATACCATATAACGTTATACGTTATTAAGTAATAGTATATAACGTTATACGTTAGTACGTAATAGTATATAACGTTATATGTTATTACGTATTAGTATATAACGTGACACGTTAGTACGTAATAGTATATAATGTTATACGTTATTACGTATTAATATATAACGTTACACGTTATTACGTATTAGCATATAACGTTATACGTAGGTACGTAATAGTATATAACGTTATACGTTAGTACGTAATAGTATATAACGTTATACGATAGTACTTAATAGTATATAACGTTATACGTTATTACGTATTAGTATATAACGTTACACGTTATTACGTATTAGTATATAACGTGACACGTTAGTATGTAATAGTATATAACGTTACACGTTAGTACGTAATAGTATATAACGTTGCACGTTAGTACGTAATAGTATATAACGTTATACGTGAGTACGTATTAGTATATAACGTTACACGTTAGTACGTAATAGTATATAACGTTATACGTTATTACGTATTAGTATATAACGTGACACGTTAATATGTAATAGTATATAACGTTACACGTTAGTACGTAATAGTATATAACGTTGCACGTTAGTACGTAATAGTATATAACGTTATACGTGAGTACGTATTAGTATATAACGTTACACGTTAGTACGTAATAGTATATAACGTTATACGTTATTACGTATTAGTATATAACGTTACACGTTAGTACGTAATAGTATATAACGTTATACGTTAGTACGTAATAGTATATAACGTTATACGATAGTACGTAATAGTATATAACGTTATACGTTATTACGTATTAGTATATAACGTTATACCTCATTACGTGATAGTATATAACGTTATACGATAGTACGTAATAGTATATAACGTTATACGTTATTACGTATTAGTATATAACGTGACACGTTAGTATGTAATAGTATATAACGTTACACGTTAGTACGTAATAGTATATAACGTTGCACGTTAGTACGTAATAGTATATAACGTTATACGTGAGTACGTATTAGTATATAACGTTACACGTTAGTACGTAATAGTATATAACGTTATACGTTATTACGTATTAGTATATAACGTGACACGTTAGTATGTAATAGTATATAACGTTACACGTTAGTACGTAATAGTATATAACGTTGCACGTTAGTACGTAATAGTATATAACGTTATACGTGAGTACGTATTAGTATATAACGTTACACGTTAGTACGTAATAGTATATAACGTTATACGTTATTACGTATTAGTATATAACGTTACACTTTAGTATGTATTAGTATATAACGTTCTACGTTAGTACGTAATGGTATATAACGTTATACGTTATTACGTATTAGTATATAACGTTACACGTTATTACGTAATAGTATATAACGTTATACGTTATTACGTATTAGTATATAACGTTATACGTTATTACGTATTAGTATATAACGTTACACGTTAGTACGTAATAGTATATAACGTTATACGTTAGCACGTAATAGTATATAACGTTATACGTTAGTACGTAATAGTATATGACGTTATACGTCATTACGTAATAGTATATAACGTTATACGTTAGTACGTAATACTATATAACGTTATACGTTATTACGTATTAGTATATAACGTTACACTTTAGTATGTATTAGTATATAACGTTATACGTTAGTACGGAATGGTATATAACGTTATACGTTATTACGTATTAGTATATAACGTTACACGTTATTACGTAATAGTATATAACGTTATACGTTAGTACGTAATAGTATATAACGTTATACGATAGTACGTAATAGTATATAACGTTATACGTTATTACGTATTAGTATATAACGTTATACCTCATTACGTGATAGTATATAACGTTATACGTTAGTACGTAATAGTATATAACGTTATACGTTATTACGTATTAGTATATAACGTTGCACGTTATTACGTATTAGTATATAACGTTATACGTTAGTACGTAATAGTATATGACGTTATACGTCATTACGTATTAGTATATAACGTTACACGTTAGTACGTAATAGTATATGACGTTATACGTTAGCACGTAATAGTATATAACGTTATACGTTAGTACGTAATAGTATATGACGTTATACGTCATTACGTAATAGTATATAACGTTATACGTTAGTACGTAATACTATATAACGTTATACGTTATTACGTATTAGTATATAACGTTACACTTTAGTATGTATTAGTATATAACGTTATACGTTAGTACGGAATAGTATATAACGTTATACGTTATTACGAATTAGTATATAACGTTACACGTTATTACGTAATAGTATATAACGTTATAAGTTAGTACTTAATAGTATATAACGTTATACGATAGTACGTAATAGTATATAACGTTATACGTTATTACGTATTAGTATATAACGTTATACCTCATTACGTGATAGTATATAACGTTATACGATAGTACGTAATAGTATATAATGTTATACGTTATTACGTATTAGTATATAACGTGACACGTTAGTATGTAATAGTATATAACGTTACACGTTAGTACGTAATAGTATATAACGTTATACGTTAGTACGTAATAGTATATAAGGCTATACGTTAGTACGTAATAGTATATAACGTTATACGTCATTACGTAATAGTATATAACGTTATACGTTAGTACGTAACAGTATATAACGTTATACGTTATTACGTAATAGTATATAACGTTATACGTTATTACGTATTAGTATATAACGTTGCACGTTATTACGTATTAGTATATAACGTTATACGTTAGTACGTAATAGTATATGACGTTATACGTCATTACGTATTAGTATATAACGTGACACGTTAGTATGTAATAGTATATAACGTTATACGTTAGTACGTAATAGTATATAACGTTATACGTTATTACGTATTAGTATATAACGTTACACGTTATTACGTAATAGTATATAACGTTATACGTTAGTACGTAATAGTATATAACGTTATACGATAGTACGTAATAGTATATAACGTTATACGTTATTACGTATTAGTATATAACGTTATACCTCATTACGTGATAGTATATAACGTTATACGTTAGTACGTAATAGTATATAACGTTATACGTTATTACGTATTAGTATATAACGTTGCACGTTATTACGTATTAGTATATAACGTTATACGTTAGTACGTAATAGTATATGACGTTATACGTCATTACGTATTAGTATATAACGTTACACGTTAGTACGTAATAGTATATAACGTTATACGTTAGCACGTAATAGTATATAACGTTATACGTTAGTACGTAATAGTATATGACGTTATACGTCATTACGTAATAGTATATAACGTTATACGTTAGTACGTAATACTATATAACGTTATACGTTATTACGTATTAGTATATAACGTTACACTTTAGTATGTATTAGTATATAACGTTATACGTTAGTACGGAATGGTATATAACGTTATACGTTATTACGAATTAGTATATAACGTTACACGTTATTACGTAATAGTATATAACGTTATACGTTAGTACGTAATAGTATATAACGTTATACGATAGTACGTAATAGTATATAACGTTATACGTTATTACGTATTAGTATATAACGTTATACCTCATTACGTGATAGTATATAACGTTATACGATAGTACGTAATAGTATATAACGTTATACGTTATTACGTATTAGTATATAACGTGACACGTTAGTATGTAATAGTATATAACGTTACACGTTAGTACGTAATAGTATATAACGTTATACGTTAGTACGTAATAGTATATAAGGCTATACGTTAGTACGTAATAGTATATAACGTTATACGTCATTACGTAATAGTATATAACGTTATACGTTAGTACGTAACAGTATATAACGTTATACGTTATTACGTAATAGTATATAACGTTATACGTTATTACGTATTAGTATATAACGTGACACGTTAGTGCGTATTAGTATATAACGTTACACGTTAGTACGTATTAGTATATAACGTTATACGTTAGCACGTAATAGTATATAACGTTATACGTTATTACGTATTAGTATATAACGTTGCACGTTAGTGCGTAATAGTATATAACGTTATACGTTAGTACGTAATAGTATATAACGTTATACGTTATTACGTATTAGTATATAACGTTGCACGTTATTACGTATTAGTATATAACGTTATACGTTAGTACGTAATAGTATATGACGTTATACGTCATTACGTATTAGTATATAACGTGACACGTTAGTATGTAATAGTATATAACGTTACACGTTAGTACGTAATAGTATATAACGTTATACGTTAGTACGTAATAGTATATAAGGCTATACGTTAGTACGTAATAGTATATAACGTTATACGTCATTACGTAATAGTATATAACGTTATACGTTAGTACGTAACAGTATATAACGTTATACGTTATTACGTAATAGTATATAACGTTATACGTTGTTACGTATTAGTATATAACGTGACACGTTAGTACGTATTAGTATATAACGTTACACGTTAGTACGTATTAGTATATAACGTTATACGTTAGCACGTAATAGTATATAACGTTATACGTTATTACGTATTAGTATATAACGTTGCACGTTAGTACGTAATAGTATATAACGTTATACGTTAGTACGTAATAGTATATAACGTTATACGTTATTACGTATTAGTATATAACGTTGCACGTTATTACGTATTAGTATATAACGTTATACGTTAGTACGTAATAGTATATGACGTTATACGTCATTACGTATTAGTATATAACGTGACACGTTAGTATGTAATAGTATATAACGTTACACGTTAGTACGTAATAGTATATAACGTTATACGTTAGTACGTAATAGTATATAAGGCTATACGTTAGTACGTAATAGTATATAACGTTATACGTCATTACGGAATAGTATATAACGTTATACGTTAGTACGTAACAGTATATAACGTTATACGTTATTACGTAATAGTATATAACGTTATACGTTATTACGTATTAGTATATAACGTGACACGTTAGTACGTATTAGTATATAACGTTACACGTTAGTACGTATTAGTATATAACGTTATACGTTAGCACGTAATAGTATATAACGTTATACGTTATTACGTATTAGTATATAACGTTGCACGTTAGTACGTAATAGTATATAACGTTATACGTTATTACGTATTAGCATATAACGTGACACGTTAGTACGTAATAGTATATAATGTTATACGTTATTACGTATTAATATATAACGTTACACGTTATTACGTATTAGCATATAACGTTATACGTAGGTACGTAATAGTATATAACGTTATACGTTAGTACGTAATAGTATATAACGTTATACGATAGTACGTAATAGTATATAACGTTATACGTTATTACGTATTAGTATATAACGTTACACGTTAGTACGTAATAGTATATAACGTTATACGTTGGTACGTAATAGTATATAACGTTATACGATAGTACGTAATAGTATATAACGTTATACGTTATTACGTATTAGTATATAACGTTATACCTCATTACGTGATAGTATATAACGTTATACGATAGTACGTAATAGTATATAACGTTATACGTTATTACGTATTAGTATATAACGTGACACGTTAGTATGTAATAGTATATAACGTTACACGTTAGTACGTAATAGTATATAACGTTGCACGTTAGTACGTAATAGTATATAACGTTATACGTGAGTACGTATTAGTATATAACGTTACACGTTAGTACGTAATAGTATATAACGTTATACGTTATTACGTATTAGTATATAACGTGACACGTTAGTATGTAATAGTATATAACGTTACACGTTAGTACGTAATAGTATATAACGTTACACTTTAGTATGTATTAGTATATAACGTTATACGTTAGTACGGAATGGTATATAACGTTATACGTTATTACGTATTAGTATATAACGTTACACGTTATTACGTAATAGTATATAACGTTATACGTTAGTACGTAATAGTATATAACGTTATACGATAGTACGTAATAGTATATAACGTTATACGTTATTACGTATTAGTATATATCGTTATACCTCATTACGTGATAGTATATAACGTTATACGTTAGTACGTAATAGTATATAACGTTATACGTTATTACGTATTAGTATATAACGTTGCACGTTATTACGTATTAGTATATAACGTTATACGTTAGTACGTAATAGTATATGACGTTATACGTCATTACGTATTAGTATATAACGTTACACGTTAGTACGTAATAGTATATAACGTTATACGTTAGCACGTAATAGTATATAACGTTATACGTTAGTACGTAATAGTATATGACGTTATACGTCATTACGTAATAGTATATAACGTTATACGTTAGTACGTAATACTATATAACGTTATACGTTATTACGTATTAGTATATAACGTTACACTTTAGTATGTATTAGTATATAACGTTATACGTTAGTACGGAATGGTATATAACGTTATACGTTATTACGAATTAGTATATAACGTTACACGTTATTACGTAATAGTATATAACGTTATACGTTAGTACGTAATAGTATATAACGTTATACGATAGTACGTAATAGTATATAACGTTATACGTTATTACGTATTAGTATATAACGTTATACCTCATTACGTGATAGTATATAACGTTATACGATAGTACGTAATAGTATATAACGTTATACGTTATTACGTATTAGTATATAACGTGACACGTTAGTATGTAATAGTATATAACGTTACACGTTAGTACGTAATAGTATATAACGTTATACGTTAGTACGTAATAGTATATAAGGCTATACGTTAGTACGTAATAGTATATAACGTTATACGTCATTACGTAATAGTATATAACGTTATACGTTAGTACGTAACAGTATATAACGTTATACGTTATTACGTAATAGTATATAACGTTATACGTTATTACGTATTAGTATATAACGTGACACGTTAGTGCGTATTAGTATATAACGTTACACGTTAGTACGTATTAGTATATAACGTTATACGTTAGCACGTAATAGTATATAACGTTATACGTTATTACGTATTAGTATATAACGTTGCACGTTAGTACGTAATAGTATATAACGTTATACGTTAGTACGTAATAGTATATAACGTTATACGTTATTACGTATTAGTATATAATGTTGCACGTTATTACGTATTAGTATATAACGTTATACGTTAGTACGTAATAGTATATGACGTTATACGTCATTACGTATTAGTATATAACGTGACACGTTAGTATGTAATAGTATATAACGTTACACGTTAGTACGTAATAGTATATAACGTTATACGTTAGTACGTAATAGTATATAAGGCTATACGTTAGTACGTAATAGTATATAACGTTATACGTCATTACGTAATAGTATATAACGTTATACGTTAGTACGTAACAGTATATAACGTTATACGTTATTACGTAATAGTATATAACGTTATACGTTATTACGTATTAGTATATAACGTGACACGTTAGTACGTATTAGTATATAACGTTACACGTTAGTACGTATTAGTATATAACGTTATACGTTAGCACGTAATAGTATATAACGTTATACGTTATTACGTATTAGTATATAACGTTACACGTTAGTACGTAATAGTATATAACGTTATACGTTATTACGTAATAGTATATAACGTTATACGTTATTACGTATTAGTATATAACGTGACACGTTAGTACGTATTAGTATATAACGTTATACGTTATTACGTATTAGTATATAACGTTATACGTTATTACGTATTAGTATATAACGTTATACGTTATTACGTATTAGTATATAACGTTACACGTTAGTACGTAATAGTATATAACGTTATACGTTATTACATAATACCATATAACGTTATACGTTATTAAGTTATAGTATATAACGTTATACGTTAGTACGTAATAGTATATAACGTTATATGTTATTACGTATTAGTATATAACGTGACACGTTAGTACGTAATAGTATATAACGTTATACGATAGTGCGTAATAGTATATAACGTTATACGTTATTACGTATTAGTATATAACGTGACACGTTAGTATGTAATAGTATATAACGTTACACGTTAGTACGTAATAGTATATAACGTTATACGTTATTACATAATACTATATAACGTTATACGTTATTAAGTAATAGTATATAACGTTATACGTTAGTACGTAATAGTATATAACGTTATATGTTATTACGTATTAGTATATAACGTGACACGTTAGTACGTAATAGTATATAACGTTATACGATAGTACGTAATAGTATATAACGTTATACGTTATTACGTATTAGTATATAACGTGACACGTTAGTATGTAATAGTATATAACGTTACACGTTAGTACGTAATAGTATATAACGTTATACGTTAGTACGTATTAGTATATAACGTTATACGTTAGCACGTAATAGTATATAAGGCTATACGTTAGTACGTAATAGTATATAACGTTATACGTCTTTACGTAATAGTATATAACGTTATACGTTAGTACGTAATAGTATATAACGTTATACGTTATTACGTAATAGTATATAACGTTACAAGTTAGTACGTAATAATATATAACGTTATACGTTAGTACGTAATAGTATATGACGTTATACGTTAGTACGTAATAGTATATAACGTTATACGTTAGTACGTAATAGTATATAACGTTATACGATAGTACGTAATAGTATATAATGTTATACGTTATTACGTATTAGTATATAATGTTACACATTAGTACGTATTAACATATAACGTTATACGTCATTAGGTAATAGTATATAACGTTATACGTAATTACGTATTAGTATATAACGTTATACCTCAATACGTAATAGTATATAACGTTACACGTTAGTACGTAATAGTATATAACGTTATACGTTAGTACGTAATAGTATATAACGTTATACGTTGTTACGTATTAGTATATAACGTTGCACGTTGGTACGTAATAGTATATGACGTTATACGTCATTACGTAATAGTATATAACGTTATACGTTAGCACGTAATAGTATATAACGTTATACGTTATTACGTATTAGTATATAACGTTGCACGTTAGTGCGTAATAGTATATAACGTTATACGTTATTACGTATTAATATATAACGTTACACGTTATTACGTATTAGCATATAACGTTATACGTTAGTACGTAATAGTATATAACGTTATATGTTATTACGTATTAGTATATAACGTTATACGTTATTACGTATTAGTATATAACGTTATACCTCATTACGTGACATTATATAACGTGACACGTTAGTATGTAATAGTATAAAACGTTTCACGTTAGTACGTAATAGTATATAACGTTATACGTGAGTACGTATTAGTATATAACGTTACACGTTAGTACGTAATAGTATATAACGTTATACGTTATTACGTATTAGTATATAACGTGACACGTTAGTACGTATTAGTATATAACGTTACACGTTAGTACGTATTAGTATATAACGTTACACGTTAGTACGTATTAGTATATAACGTTATACGTTAGTACGTAATAGTATATAACGTTATACGTTAGTACGTAATAGTATATAACGTTATACGTTATTACGTATTAGTATATAACGTTGCACGTTATTACGTATTAGTATATAACGTTATACGTTAGTACGTAATAGTATATGACGTTATACGTCATTACGTATTAGTATATAACGTGACACGTTAGTATGTAATAGTATATAACGTTACACGTTAGTACGTAATAGTATATAACGTTATACGTTAGTACGTAATAGTATATAAGGCTATACGTTAGTACGTAATAGTATATAACGTTATACGTCATTACGTAATAGTATATAACGTTATACGTTAGTACGTAACAGTATATAACGTTATACGTTATTACGTAATAGTATATAACGTTATACGTTATTACGTATTAGTATATAACGTGACACGTTAGTACGTATTAGTATATAACGTTACACGTTAGTACGTATTAGTATATAACGTTATACGTTAGCACGTAATAGTATATAACGTTATACGTTATTACGTATTAGTATATAACGTTGCACGTTAGTACGTAATAGTATATAACGTTATACGTTATTACGTATTAGCATATAACGTGACACGTTAGTACGTAATAGTATATAATGTTATACGTTATTACGTATTAATATATAACGTTACACGTTATTACGTATTAGCATATAACGTTATACGTAGGTACGTAATAGTATATAACGTTATACGTTAGTACGTAATAGTATATAACGTTATACGATAGTACGTAATAGTATATAACGTTATACGTTATTACGTATTAGTATATAACGTTACACGTTAGTACGTAATAGTATATAACGTTATACGTTGGTACGTAATAGTATATAACGTTATACGATAGTACGTAATAGTATATAACGTTATACGTTATTACGTATTAGTATATAACGTTATACCTCATTACGTGATAGTATATAACGTTATACGATAGTACGTAATAGTATATAACGTTATACGTTATTACGTATTAGTATATAACGTGACACGTTAGTATGTAATAGTATATAACGTTACACGTTAGTACGTAATAGTATATAACGTTGCACGTTAGTACGTAATAGTATATAACGTTATACGTGAGTACGTATTAGTATATAACGTTACACGTTAGTACGTAATAGTATATAACGTTATACGTTATTACGTATTAGTATATAACGTGACACGTTAGTATGTAATAGTATATAACGTTACACGTTAGTACGTAATAGTATATAACGTTACACTTTAGTATGTATTAGTATATAACGTTATACGTTAGTACGGAATGGTATATAACGTTATACGTTATTACGTATTAGTATATAACGTTACACGTTATTACGTAATAGTATATAACGTTATACGTTAGTACGTAATAGTATATAACGTTATACGATAGTACGTAATAGTATATAACGTTATACGTTATTACGTATTAGTATATATCGTTATACCTCATTACGTGATAGTATATAACGTTATACGTTAGTACGTAATAGTATATAACGTTATACGTTATTACGTATTAGTATATAACGTTGCACGTTATTACGTATTAGTATATAACGTTATACGTTAGTACGTAATAGTATATGACGTTATACGTCATTACGTATTAGTATATAACGTTACACGTTAGTACGTAATAGTATATAACGTTATACGTTAGCACGTAATAGTATATAACGTTATACGTTAGTACGTAATAGTATATGACGTTATACGTCATTACGTAATAGTATATAACGTTATACGTTAGTACGTAATACTATATAACGTTATACGTTATTACGTATTAGTATATAACGTTACACTTTAGTATGTATTAGTATATAACGTTATACGTTAGTACGGAATGGTATATAACGTTATACGTTATTACGAATTAGTATATAACGTTACACGTTATTACGTAATAGTATATAACGTTATACGTTAGTACGTAATAGTATATAACGTTATACGATAGTACGTAATAGTATATAACGTTATACGTTATTACGTATTAGTATATAACGTTATACCTCATTACGTGATAGTATATAACGTTATACGATAGTACGTAATAGTATATAACGTTATACGTTATTACGTATTAGTATATAACGTGACACGTTAGTATGTAATAGTATATAACGTTACACGTTAGTACGTAATAGTATATAACGTTATACGTTAGTACGTAATAGTATATAAGGCTATACGTTAGTACGTAATAGTATATAACGTTATACGTCATTACGTAATAGTATATAACGTTATACGTTAGTACGTAACAGTATATAACGTTATACGTTATTACGTAATAGTATATAACGTTATACGTTATTACGTATTAGTATATAACGTGACACGTTAGTGCGTATTAGTATATAACGTTACACGTTAGTACGTATTAGTATATAACGTTATACGTTAGCACGTAATAGTATATAACGTTATACGTTATTACGTATTAGTATATAACGTTGCACGTTAGTACGTAATAGTATATAACGTTATACGTTAGTACGTAATAGTATATAACGTTATACGTTATTACGTATTAGTATATAACGTTGCACGTTATTACGTATTAGTATATAACGTTATACGTTAGTACGTAATAGTATATGACGTTATACGTCATTACGTATTAGTATATAACGTGACACGTTAGTATGTAATAGTATATAACGTTACACGTTAGTACGTAATAGTATATAACGTTATACGTTAGTACGTAATAGTATATAAGGCTATACGTTAGTACGTAATAGTATATAACGTTATACGTCATTACGTAATAGTATATAACGTTATACGTTAGTACGTAACAGTATATAACGTTATACGTTATTACGTAATAGTATATAACGTTATACGTTATTACGTATTAGTATATAACGTGACACGTTAGTACGTATTAGTATATAACGTTACACGTTAGTACGTATTAGTATATAACGTTATACGTTAGCACGTAATAGTATATAACGTTATACGTTATTACGTATTAGTATATAACGTTACACGTTAGTACGTAATAGTATATAACGTTATACGTTATTACGTAATAGTATATAACGTTATACGTTATTACGTATTAGTATATAACGTGACACGTTAGTACGTATTAGTATATAACGTTATACGTTATTACGTATTAGTATATAACGTTATACGTTATTACGTATTAGTATATAACGTTATACGTTATTACGTATTAGTATATAACGTTACACGTTAGTACGTAATAGTATATAACGTTATACGTTATTACATAATACCATATAACGTTATACGTTATTAAGTTATAGTATATAACGTTATACGTTAGTACGTAATAGTATATAACGTTATATGTTATTACGTATTAGTATATAACGTGACACGTTAGTACGTAATAGTATATAACGTTATACGATAGTGCGTAATAGTATATAACGTTATACGTTATTACGTATTAGTATATAACGTGACACGTTAGTATGTAATAGTATATAACGTTACACGTTAGTACGTAATAGTATATAACGTTATACGTTATTACATAATACTATATAACGTTATACGTTATTAAGTAATAGTATATAACGTTATACGTTAGTACGTAATAGTATATAACGTTATATGTTATTACGTATTAGTATATAACGTGACACGTTAGTACGTAATAGTATATAACGTTATACGATAGTACGTAATAGTATATAACGTTATACGTTATTACGTATTAGTATATAACGTGACACGTTAGTATGTAATAGTATATAACGTTACACGTTAGTACGTAATAGTATATAACGTTATACGTTAGTACGTATTAGTATATAACGTTATACGTTAGCACGTAATAGTATATAAGGCTATACGTTAGTACGTAATAGTATATAACGTTATACGTCTTTACGTAATAGTATATAACGTTATACGTTAGTACGTAATAGTATATAACGTTATACGTTATTACGTAATAGTATATAACGTTACAAGTTAGTACGTAATAATATATAACGTTATACGTTAGTACGTAATAGTATATGACGTTATACGTTAGTACGTAATAGTATATAACGTTATACGTTAGTACGTAATAGTATATAACGTTATACGATAGTACGTAATAGTATATAACGTTATACGTTATTACGTATTAGTATATAATGTTACACATTAGTACGTATTAACATATAACGTTATACGTCATTAGGTAATAGTATATAACGTTATACGTAATTACGTATTAGTATATAACGTTATACCTCAATACGTAATAGTATATAACGTTACACGTTAGTACGTAATAGTATATAACGTTATACGTTAGTACGTAATAGTATATAACGTTATACGTTGTTACGTATTAGTATATAACGTTGCACGTTGGTACGTAATAGTATATGACGTTATACGTCATTACGTAATAGTATATAACGTTATACGTTAGCACGTAATAGTATATAACGTTATACGTTATTACGTATTAGTATATAACGTTGCACGTTAGTGCGTAATAGTATATAACGTTATACGTTATTACGTATTAATATATAACGTTACACGTTATTACGTATTAGCATATAACGTTATACGTTAGTACGTAATAGTATATAACGTTATATGTTATTACGTATTAGTATATAACGTTATACGTTATTACGTATTAGTATATAACGTTATACCTCATTACGTGACATTATATAACGTGACACGTTAGTATGTAATAGTATAAAACGTTTCACGTTAGTACGTAATAGTATATAACGTTATACGTGAGTACGTATTAGTATATAACGTTACACGTTAGTACGTAATAGTATATAACGTTATACGTTATTACGTATTAGTATATAACGTGACACGTTAGTACGTATTAGTATATAACGTTACACGTTAGTACGTATTAGTATATAACGTTACACGTTAGTACGTATTAGTATATAACGTTATACGTTATTACGTATTAGTATATAACGTTGCACGTTAGTACGTAATAGTATATAACGTTATACGATAGTACGTAATAGTATATAACGTTATACGTTATTACGTATTAGTATATAACGTGACACGTTAGTATGTAATAGTATATAACGTTATACGTTAGTACGTAATAGTATATAACGTTACACGTTAGTACGTAATAGTATATAACGTTATACGTTAGTACGTAATAGTATATAACGTTATACGTAATTACGTATTAGTATATAACGTTACACGTTATTACGTAATAGTATATAACGTTATACGTTATTACGTATTAGTATATAACGTTATACGTTATTACGTATTAGTATATAACGTTATACGTTATTACGTATTAGTATATAACGTTACACGTTAGTACGTAATAGTATATAGCGTTATACGTTATTACATAATACCATATAACGTTATACGTTATTAAGTAATAGTATATAACGTTATACGTTAGTACGTAATAGTATATAACGTTATATGTTATTACGTATTAGTATATAACGTGACACGTTAGTACGTAATAGTATATAACGTTATACGATAGTGCGTAATAGTATATAACGTTATACGTTATTACGTATTAGTATATAACGTGACACGTTAGTATGTAATAGTATATAACGTTACAAGTTAGTACGTAATAATATATAACGTTATACGTTAGTACGTAATAGTATATAACGTTATACGTTAGTACGTAATAGTATATAACGTTATACGTTAGTACGTAATAGTATATAACGTTATACGTTATTACGTATTAGTATATAACTTTACACGTTAGTACGTAATAGTATATAACGTTATACGTTAGTACGTAATAGTATATAACGTTACACGTTAGTACGTAGTAGTATATAACGTTATACGTTAGTACGTAATAGTATATAACGTTATACGTTAGTACGTAATAGTATATAACGTTATACGTTAGTACGTAACAGTATATAAGGCTATACGTTAGTACGTAATAGTATATAACGTTATACGTCATTACGTAATAGTATATAACGTTATACGTTAGTACGTAATAGTATATAACGTTATACATTATTACGTAATAGTATATAACGTTGCAAGTTAGTACGTAATAGGATATAACGTTATACGTTAGTACGTAATAGTATATAACGTTATACGTTAGTACGTAATAGTATATAACGTTATACGATAGTACGTAATAGTATATAACGTTATACGTCATTACGTAATAGTATATAACGTTATACGTTAGTACGTAATAGTATATAACGTTATACGTTATTAAGTAATAGTATATAACGTTATACGTTAGTACGTAATAGTATATAACGTTATACGTTAGTACGTAATAGTATATAACGTTATACGATAGTACGTAATAACGTATAACGTTATACGTTATTACGTATTAGTATATAACGTTATACCTCATTACGTAATAGTATATAACGTTATACGATAGTACGTAATAGTATATAACGTTATACGTTATTACGTATTAGTATATAACGTTGCACGTTATTACGTATTAGTATATAACGTTATACGTTAGTACGTAATAGTATATAACGTTACACGTTAGTACGTAATAGTATGTAACGTTATACGTTATTACGTATTAGTATATAACGTGACACGTTAGTACATATTAGTATATAACGTTACACGTTAGTACGTATTAGTATATAACGTTATACGTTAGCACGTAATAGTATATAACGTTATACGTTATTACGTATTAGTATATAACGTTGCACGTTAGTACGTAATAGTATATAACGTTATACGTTAGTACGTAATAGTATATAACGTTATACGTTATTACGTATTAGTATATAACGTTGCACGTTATTACGTATTAGTATATAACGTTATACGTTAGTACGTAATAGTATATGACGTTATACGTCATTACGTAATAGTATATAACGTTATACGTTAGTACGTAATAGTATATAACGTTATACGTTATTACGTAATACCATATAACGTTATACGTTATTAAGTAATAGTATATAACGTTATACGTTAGAACGTAATAGTATATAACGTTATATGTTATTACGTATTAGTATATAACGTGACACGTTAGTACGTAATAGTATATAACGTTATACGATAGTACGTAATAGTATATAACGTTATACGTTATTACGTATTAGTATATAACGTTACACGTTAGTACGTAATAGTATATAACGTTATACGTTATTACGTAATAGTATATAACGTTATACGATAGTACGTAATAGTATATAACGTTATACGATAGTACGTAATAGTATATAACGTTATACGTTATTAAGTAATAGTATATAACGTTATACGTTAGTACGTAATAGTATATAACGTTATACGTTAGTACGTAATAGTATATAACGTTATACGTTAGTACGTAATAGTATATAACGTTATACGATAATATGTAATAACATATAACGTTATACGTTATTACGTATTAGTATATAACGTTATACCTCATTACGTAATAGTATATAACGTTATACGATAGTACGTAATAGTATATAACGTTATACGTTATTACGTATTAGTATATAACGTTGCACGTTATAACGTATTAGTATATAACGTTATACGTTAGTACGTAATAGTTAATAACGTTACACGTTAGTACGTAATAGTATATAACGTTATACGTTATTACGTATTAGTATATAACGTGACACGTTAGTACGTATTAGTATATAACGTTACACGTTAGTACGTATTAATATATAACGTTATACGTTAGCACGTAATAGTATATAACGTTATACGTTATTACGTATTAGTATATAACGTTGCACGTTAGTACGTAATAGTATATAACGTTATACGTTAGTACGTAATAGTATATAACGTTATACGATAGTACGTAATAGTATATAACGTTATACGATAGTACGTAATAGTATATAACGTTATACGTTATTAAGTAATAGTATATAACGTTATACGTTAGTACGTAATAGTATATAACGTTATACGTTAGTACGTAATAGTATATAACGTTATACGTTAGTACGTAATAGTATATAACGTTATACGATAATATGTAATAACATATAACGTTATACGTTATTACGTATTAGTATATAACGTTATACCTCATTACGTAATAGTATATAACGTTATACGATAGTACGTAATAGTATATAACGTTATACGTTATTACGTATTAGTATATAACGTTGCACGTTATTACGTATTAGTATATAACGTTATACGTTAGTACGTAATAGTATATAACGTTACACGTTAGTACGTAATAGTATATAACGTTATACGTTATTACGTATTAGTATATAACGTGACACGTTAGTACGTATTAGTATATAACGTTACACGTTAGTACGTATTAATATATAACGTTATACGTTAGCACGTAATAGTATATAACGTTATACGATATTACGTATTAGTATATAACGTTGCACGTTAGTACGTAATAGTATATAACGTTATACGTTAGTACGTAATAGTATATAACGTTATACGTTATTACGTATTAGTATATAACGTTACACGATAGTACGTAATAGTATATAACGTTATACGTTAGCACGTAATAGTATATAACGTTATACGTTAGTACGTAATAGTATATGACGTTATACGTCATTACGTAATAGTATATAACGTTATACGTTAGTACGTAATACTATATAACGTTATACGTTATTACGTATTAGTATATAACGTTACACTTTAGTATGTATTAGTATATAACGTTATACGTTAGTACGGAATGGTATTTAACGTTATACGTTATTACGTATTAGTATATAACGTTACACGTTATTACGTAATAGTATATAACGTTATACGTTAGTACGTAATAGTATCTAACGATATACGATAGTACGTAATAGTATATAACGTTATACGTTATTACGTATTAGTATATAACGTTATACCTCATTACGTGATAGTATATAACGTTATACGATAGTACGTAATAGTATATAACGTTATACGTTATTACGTATTAGTATATAACGTTATACCTCATTACGTGATAGTATATAACGTTATACGTCATTACGTAATAGTATATAACGTTATACGTTAGTACGTAATAGTATATAACGTTATACGTTATTACGTAATAGTATATAACGTTACAAGTTAGTACGTAATAGTATATAACGTTATACGTTAGTACGTAATAGTATATAACGTTATACGTTAGTACGTAATAATGTATAACGTTATACGATAGTACGTAATAGTATATAACGTTATACGTTATTACGTAATAGTATATAACGTTGCAAGTTAGTACGTAATAGGATATAACGTTATACGTTAGTACGTAATAGTATATAACGTTATACGTTAGTACGTAATAGTATATAACGTTATACGATAGTACGTAATAGTATATAACGTTATACGTCATTACGTAATAGTATATAACGTTATACGTTAGTACGTAATAGTATATAACGTTATACGTTATTACGTAATAGTATATAACGTTACAAGTTAGTACGCAATAGTATATAACGTTATACGTTAGTACGTAATAGTATATAACGTTATACGTTATTACGTAATAGTATATAACGTTACAAGTTAGTACGCAATAGTATATAACGTTATACGTTAGTACGTAATAGTATATAACGTTATACGTTAGTACGTAATAGTATATAACGTTACACGTTAGTACGTAATAGTATGTAACGTTATACGTTATTACGTATTAGTATATAACGTGACACGTTAGTACATATTAGTATATAACGTTACACGTTAGTACGTATTAGTATATAACGTTATACGTTAGCACGTAATAGTATATAACGTTATACGTTATTACGTATTAGTATATAACGTTGCACGTTAGTACGTAATAGTATATAACGTTATACGATAGTACGTAATAGTATATAACGTTATACGTTATTACGTATTAGTATATAACGTTGCACGTTATTACGTATTAGTATATAACGTTATACGTTAGTACGTAATAGTATATGACGTTATACGTCATTACGTAATAGTATATAACGTTATACGTTAGTACGTAATAGTATATAACATTATACGTTATTACGTAATACCATATAACGTTATACGTTATTAAGTAATAGTATATAACGTTATACGTTAGAACGTAATAGTATATAACGTTATATGTTATTACGTATTAGTATATAACGTGACACGTTAGTACGTAATAGTATATAACGTTATACGATAGTACGTAATAGTATATAACGTTATACGTTATTACGTATTAGTATATAACGTTACACGTTAGTACGTAATAGTATATAACGTTATACGTTATTACGTATTAATATATAACGTTACACGTTATTACGTATTAATATATAACGTTACACGTTATTACGTATTAGCATATAACGTTATACGTTAGTACGTAATAGTATATAACGTTATACGTTAGTACGTAATAGTATATAACGTTATACGATAGTACGTAATAGTATATAACGTTATACGATAGTACGTAATAGTATATAACGTTATACGTTATTAAGTAATAGTATATAACGTTATACGTTAGTACGTAATAGTATATAACGTTATACGTTAGTACGTAATAGTATATAACGTTATACGTTAGTACGTAATAGTATATAACGTTATACGATAATATGTAATAACATATAACGTTATACGTTATTACGTATTCGTATATAACGTTATACCTCATTACGTAATAGTATATAACGTTATACGATAGTACGTAATAGTATATAACGTTATACGTTATTACGTATTAGTATATAACGTTGCACGTTATTACGTATTAGTATATAACGTTATACGTTAGTACGTAATAGTATATAACGTTACACGTTAGTACGTAATAGTATATAACGTTATACGTTATTACGTATTAGTATATAACGTGACACGTTAGTACGTATTAGTATATAACGTTACACGTTAGTACGTATTAGTATATAACGTTATACGTTAGCACGTAATAGTATATAACGTTATACGTTATTACGTATTAGTATATAACGTTGCACGTTAGTACGTAATAGTATATAACGTTATACGTTAGTACGTAATAGTATATAACGTTATACGTTATTACGTATTAGTATATAACGTTACACGATAGTACGTAATAGTATATAACGTTATACGTTAGCACGTAATAGTATATAACGTTATACGTTAGTACGTAATAGTATATGACGTTATACGTCATTACGTAATAGTATATAACGTTATACGTTAGTACGTAATACTATATAACGTTATACGTTATTACGTATTAGTATATAACGTTACACTTTAGTATGTATTAGTATATAACGTTATACGTTAGTACGGAATGGTATTTAACGTTATACGTTATTACGTATTAGTATATAACGTTACACGTTATTACGTAATAGTATATAACGTTATACGTTAGTACGTAATAGTATCTAACGATATACGATAGTACGTAATAGTATATAACGTTATACGTTATTACGTATTAGTATATAACGTTAAACCTCATTACGTGATAGTATATAACGTTATACGATAGTACGTAATAGTATATAACGTTATACGTTATTACGTATTAGTATATAACGTTATACCTCATTACGTGATAGTATATAACGTTATACGTCATTACGTAATAGTATATAACGTTATACGTTAGTACGTAATAGTATATAACGTTATACGTTATTACGTAATAGTATATAACGTTACAAGTTAGTACGTAATAGTATATAACGTTATACGTTAGTACGTAATAGTATATAACGTTATACGTTAGTACGTAATAATGTATAACGTTATACGATAGTACGTAATAGTATATAACGTTATACGTTATTACGTAATAGTATATAACGTTGCAAGTTAGTACGTAATAGGATATAACGTTATACGTTAGTACGTAATAGTATATAACGTTATACGTTAGTACGTAATAGTATATAACGTTATACGATAGTACGTAATAGTATATAACGTTATACGTCATTACGTAATAGTATATAACGTTATACGTTAGTACGTAATAGTATATAACGTTATACGTTATTAAGTAATAGTATATAACGTTATACGTTAGTACGTAATAGTATATAACGTTATACGTTAGTACGTAATACCATATAACGTTATACGTTATTAAGTAATAGTATATAACGTTATACGTTAGAACGTAATAGTATATAACGTTATATGTTATTACGTATTAGTATATAACGTGACACGTTAGTACGTAATAGTATATAACGTTATACGATAGTACGTAATAGTATATAACGTTATACGTTATTACGTATTAGTATATAACGTTACACGTTAGTACGTAATAGTATATAACGTTATACGTTATTACGTATTAATATATAACGTTACACGTTATTACGTATTAATATATAACGTTACACGTTATTACGTATTAGCATATAACGTTATACGTTAGTACGTAATAGTATATAACGTTATACGTTAGTACGTAATAGTATATAACGTTATACGATAGTACGTAATAGTATATAACGTTATACGATAGTACGTAATAGTATATAACGTTATACGTTATTAAGTAATAGTATATAACGTTATACGTTAGTACGTAATAGTATATAACGTTATACGTTAGTACGTAATAGTATATAACGTTATACGTTAGTACGTAATAGTATATAACGTTATACGATAATATGTAATAACATATAACGTTATACGTTATTACGTATTCGTATATAACGTTATACCTCATTACGTAATAGTATATAACGTTATACGATAGTACGTAATAGTATATAACGTTATACGTTATTACGTATTAGTATATAACGTTGCACGTTATTACGTATTAGTATATAACGTTATACGTTAGTACGTAATAGTATATAACGTTACACGTTAGTACGTAATAGTATATAACGTTATACGTTATTACGTATTAGTATATAACGTGACACGTTAGTACGTATTAGTATATAACGTTACACGTTAGTACGTATTAGTATATAACGTTATACGTTAGCACGTAATAGTATATAACGTTATACGTTATTACGTATTAGTATATAACGTTGCACGTTAGTACGTAATAGTATATAACGTTATACGTTAGTACGTAATAGTATATAACGTTATACGTTATTACGTATTAGTATATAACGTTACACGATAGTACGTAATAGTATATAACGTTATACGTTAGCACGTAATAGTATATAACGTTATACGTTAGTACGTAATAGTATATGACGTTATACGTCATTACGTAATAGTATATAACGTTATACGTTAGTACGTAATACTATATAACGTTATACGTTATTACGTATTAGTATATAACGTTACACTTTAGTATGTATTAGTATATAACGTTATACGTTAGTACGGAATGGTATTTAACGTTATACGTTATTACGTATTAGTATATAACGTTACACGTTATTACGTAATAGTATATAACGTTATACGTTAGTACGTAATAGTATCTAACGATATACGATAGTACGTAATAGTATATAACGTTATACGTTATTACGTATTAGTATATAACGTTATACCTCATTACGTGATAGTATATAACGTTATACGATAGTACGTAATAGTATATAACGTTATACGTTATTACGTATTAGTATATAACGTTATACCTCATTACGTGATAGTATATAACGTTATACGTCATTACGTAATAGTATATAACGTTATACGTTAGTACGTAATAGTATATAACGTTATACGTTATTACGTAATAGTATATAACGTTACAAGTTAGTACGTAATAGTATATAACGTTATACGTTAGTACGTAATAGTATATAACGTTATACGTTAGTACGTACTAACGTATAACGTTATACGATAGTACGTAATAGTATATAACGTTATACGTTATTACGTAATAGTATATAACGTTGCAAGTTAGTACGTAATAGGATATAACGTTATACGTTAGTACGTAATAGTATATAACGTTATACGTTAGTACGTAATAGTATATAACGTTATACGATAGTACGTAATAGTATATAACGTTATACGTCATTACGTAATAGTATATAACGTTATACGTTAGTACGTAATAGTATATAACGTTATACGTTATTAAGTAATAGTATATAACGTTATACGTTAGTACGTAATAGTATATAACGTTATACGTTAGTACGTAATAGTATATAACGTTATACGTTAGTACGTAATAGTATATAACGTTATACGATAATATGTAATAACATATAACGTTATACGTTATTACGTATTAGTATATAACGTTATACCTCATTACGTAATAGTATATAACGTTATACGATAGTACGTAATAGTATATAACGTTATACGTTATTACGTATTAGTATATAACGTTGCACGTTATTACGTATTAGTATATAACGTTATACGTTAGTACGTAATAGTATATAACGTTACACGTTAGTACGTAATAGTATATAACGTTATACGTTATTACGTATTAGTATATAACGTGACACGTTAGTACGTATTAGTATATAACGTTACACGTTAGTACGTATTAGTATATAACGTTATACGTTAGCACGTAATAGTATATAACGTTATACGTTATTACGTATTAGTATATAACGTTGCACGTTAGTACGTAAATGTATATAACGTTATACGTTAGTACGTAATAGTATATAACGTTATACGTTATTACGTATTAGTATATAACGTTACACGATAGTACGTCATAGTATATAACGTTATACGTTAGCACGTAATAGTATATAACGTTATACGTTAGTACGTAATAGTATATGACGTTATACATCATTACGTAATAGTATATAACGTTATACGTTAGTACGTAATACTATATAACGTTATACGTTATTACGTATTAGTATATAACGTTACACTTTAGTATGTATTAGTATATAACGTTATACGTTAGTACGGAATGGTATATAACGTTATACGTTATTACGTATTAGTATATAACGTTACACGTTATTACGTAATAGTATATAACGTTGTACGTTAGTACGTAATAGTATCTAACGATATACGATAGTACGTAATAGTATATAACGTTATACGTTATTACGTATTAGTATATAACGTTATACCTCATTACGTGATAGTATATAACGTTATACGATAGTACGTAATAGTATATAACGTTATACGTTATTACGTATTAGTATATAACGTTATACCTCATTACGTGATAGTATATAACGTTATACGTCATTACGTAATAGTATATAACGTTATACGTTAGTACGTAATAGTATATAACGTTATACGTTAGTATGTAATAGTATATAACGTTACACGTTAGTACGTAATAGTATATAACGTTATACGTTAGTACGTAATAGTATATAAGGCTATACGTTAGTACGTAATAGTATATAACGTTATACGTCATTACGTAATAGTATATAACGTTATACGTTAGTACGTAATAGTATATAACGTTATACGTTATTACGTAATAGTATATAACGTTGCAAGTTAGTACGTAATAGGATATAACGTTATACGTTAGTACGTAATAGTATATAACGTTATACGTTAGTACGTAATAGTATATAACGTTATACGATAGTACGTAATAGTATATAACGTTATACGTCATTACGTAATAGTATATAACGTTATACGTTAGTACGTAATAGTATATAACGTTATACGTTATTAAGTAATAGTATATAACGTTATACGTTAGTACGTAATAGTATATAACGTTATACGTTAGTACGTAATAGTATATAACGTTATACGTTAGTACGTAATAGTATATAACGTTATACGATGGTATGTAATAACATATAACGTTATACGTTATTACGTATTAGTATATAACGTTATACCTCATTACGTAATAGTATATAACGTTATACGATAGTACGTAATAGTATATAACGTTGCACGTTATTACGTATTAGTATATAACGTTATACGTTAGTACGTAATAGTATATAACGTTACACGTTAGTACGTAATAGTATATAACGTTATACGTTATTACGTATTAGTATATAACGTGACACGTTAGTACGTATTAGTATATAACGTTACACGTTAGTACGTATTAGTATATAACGTTATACGTTAGCACGTAATAGTATATAACGTTATACGTTATTACGTATTAGTATATAACGTTGCACGTTAGTACGTAATAGTATATAACGTTATACGTTAGTACGTAATAGTATATAACGTTATACGTTATTACGTATTAGTATATAACGTTACACGTTAGTACGTAATAGTATATAACGTTCTACGTTAGCACGTAATAGTATATAACGTTATACGTTAGTACGTAATATTATATGACGTTATACGTCATTACGTAATAGTATATAACGTTATACGTTATTACGTATTAGTATATAACGTTATACCTCATTAAGTGATAGTATATAACGTTATACGTTATTACGTATTAGTATATAACGTTATACGTTATTACGTATTAGTATATAACGTTACACGTTAGTACGTAATAGTATATAACGTTATACGTTAGTACGTAATAGTATATAACGTTATACGTTATTAAGTAATAGTATATAACGTTATACGATAGTACGTAATAGTATATAACGTTATACGTTATTACGTATTAGTATATGACGTGACACGTTAGTACGTAATAGTATATAACGTTACACGTTAGTACGTAATAGTATATAACGTTATACGTTAGTACGTAATAATGTATAACGTTATACGATAGTACGTAATAGTATATAACGTTATACGTTATTACGTATTAGTATATAACGTTATACCTCATTACGTAATATTATATAACGTTATACGATAGTACGTAATAGTATGTAACGTTATACGTTATTACGATTTAGTATATAACGTGACACGTTAGTATGTAATAGTAGATAACGTTATACGTTAGTACGTAATAGTATATGACGTTATACGTTATTACGTATTAGTATATAACGTTACACGTTAGTACGTAATAGTATATAACGTTATACGTTAGTACGTAATATTATATAACGTTATACGTAATTACGTATTAGTATATAACGTTACACGTTATTACGTAATAGTATATAACGTTATACGTTATTACGTATTAGTATATAACGTTATACGTTATTACGTATCAGTATATAACGTTACACGTTAGTACGTAATAGTATATAACGTTATACGTTATTACGTAATACCATATAACGTTATACGTTATTAAGTAATAGTATATAACGTTATACGTTAGAACGTAATAGTATATAACGTTATATGTTATTACGTATTAGTATATAACGTGACACGTTAGTACGTAATAGTATATAACGTTATACGATAGTACGTAATAGTATATAACGTTATACGTTATTACGTATTAGTATATAACGTTACACGTTAGTACGTAATAGTATATAACGTTATACGTTATTACGTATTAATATATAACGTTACACGTTATTACGTATTAATATATAACGTTACACGTTATTACGTATTAGCATATAACGTTATACGTTAGTACGTAATAGTATATAACGTTATACGTTAGTACGTAATAGTATATAACGTTATACGATAGTACGTAATAGTATATAACGTTATACGTTATTACGTATTAGTCTATAACGTTATACCTCATTACGTGATAGTATATAACGTTATACGATAGTACGTAATAGTATATAACGTTATACGTTATTACGTATTAGTATATAACGTGACACGTTAGTATGTAATAGTATATAACGTTACACGATAGTACGTAATAGTATATAACGTAATACGTTAGTACGTAATAGTATATAAGGCTATACGTTTGTACGTAATAGTATATAACGTTATACGTCTTTACGTAATAGTATATAACGTTGCACGTTGGTACGTAATAGTATATAACGTTATACGTTATTACGTATTAGTATATAACGTTTCACGTTAGTACGTAATAGTATATAACGTTATAAGTGAGTACGTATTAGTATATAACGTTACACGTTAGTACGTAATAGTATATAACGTTATACGTTATTACGTATTAGTATATAACGTGACACGTTAGTACGTATTAGTATATAACGTTACACGTTAGTACGTATTAGTATATAACGTTATACGTTAGCACGTAATAGTATATAACGTTATACGTTATTACGTATTAGTATATAACGTTGCACGTTAGTACGTAATAGTATATAACGTTATACGTTAGTACGTAATAGTATATAACGTTATACGTTATTACATATTAGTATATAACGTTACACGTTAGTACGTAATAGTATATAACGTTATACGTTAGTACGTAATAGTATATAACGTTATACGTTAGTACGTAATAGTATATAACGTTATACGTTATTACGTATTAATATATAACGTTACACGTTATTACGTATTAGCATATAACGTTATACGTTAGTACGTAATAGTATATAACGTTATACGTTAGTACGTAATAGTATATAATGTTATACGATAGTACGTAATAGTATATAACGTTATACGTTATTACGTATTAGTATATAACGTTATACCTCATTACGTGATAGTATATAACGTGACACGTTAGTATGTAATAGTATATAACGTTTCACGTTAGTACGTAATAGTATATAACGTTATACGTGAGTACGTATTAGTATATAACGTTACACGTTAGTACGTAATAGTATATAACGTTATACGTAATTACGTATTAGTATATAACGTGACACGTTAGTACGTATTAGTATATAACGTTACACGTTAGTACGTATTAGTATATAACGTTACACGTTAGTACGTATTAGTATATAACGTTATACGTTATTACGTATTAGTATATAACGTTACACTTTAGTATGTATTAGTATATAACGTTATACGTTAGTACGGAATGGTATATAACGTTATACGTTATTACGTATTAGTATATAACGTTACACGTTATTACGTAATAGTATATAACGTTATACGTTATTACGTATTAGTATATAACGTTACACGATAGTACGTAATAGTATATAACGTTATACGTTAGCACGTAATAGTATATAACGTTATACGTTAGTACGTAATAGTATATGACGTTATACGTCATTACGTAATAGTATATAACGTTATACGTTAGTACGTAATACTATATAACGTTATACGTTATTACGTATTAGTATATAACGTTACACTTTAGTATGTATTAGTATATAACGTTACACGTTATTACGTAATAGTATATAACGTTATACGTTAGTACGTAATAGTATCTAACGATATACGATAGTACGTAATAGTATATAACGTTATACGTTATTACGTATTAGTATATAACGTTATACTTCATTACGTGATAGTATATAACGTTATACGATAGTACGTAATAGTATATAACGTTATACGTTATTACGTATTAGTATATAACGTTATACCTCATTACGTGATAGTATATAACGTTATACGTCATTACGTAATAGTATATAACGTTATACGTTAGTACGTAATTGTACATAACGTTATACGTTATTACGTAATAGTATATAACGTTACAAGTTAGTACGCAATAGTATATAACGTTATACGTTAGTACGTAATAGTATATAACGTTATACGTTAGTACGTAATAATGTATAACGTTATACGATAGTACGTAATAGTATATAACGTTATACGTTATTACGTATTAGTATATAACGTTATACCTCATTACGTAATAGTATATAACGTTATACGATAGTACGTAATAGTATGTAACGTTATACGTTATTACGATTTAGTATATAACGTGACACGTTAGTATGTAATAGTATATAACGTTACACGTTAGTACGTAATAGTATATAACGTTATACGTTAGTACGTAATAGTATATAAGGCTATACGTTAGTACGTAATAGTATATAACGTTATACGTCATTACGTAATAGTATATAACGTTATACGTTAGTACGTAATAGTATATAACGTTATACGTTATTACGTAATAGTATATAACGTTGCAAGTTAGTACGTAATAGGATATAACGTTATACGTTAGTACGTAATAGTATATAACGTTATACGTTAGTACGTAATAGTATATAACGTTATACGATAGTACGTAATAGTATATAACGTTATACGTCATTACGTAATAGTATATAACGTTATACGTTAGTACGTAATAGTATATAACGTTATACGTTATTAAGTAATAGTATATAACGTTATACGTTAGTACGTAATAGTATATAACGTTATACGTTAGTACGTAATAGTATATAACGTTATACGTTAGTACGTAATAGTATATAACGTTATACGATAGTATGTAATAACATATAACGTTATACGTTATTACGTATTAGTATATAAGGTTATACCTCATTACGTAATAGTATATAACGTTATACGATAGTACGTAATAGTATGTAACGTTATACGTTATTACGATTTAGTATATAACGTGACACGTTAGTATGTAATAGTATATAACGTTACACGTTAGTACGTAATAGTATATAACGTTATACGTTAGTACGTAATAGTATATAAGGCTATACGTTAGTACGTAATAGTATATAACGTTATACGTCATTACGTAATAGTATATAACGTTATACGTTAGTACGTAATAGTATATAACGTTATACGTTATTACGTAATAGTATATAACGTTGCAAGTTAGTACGTAATAGGATATAACGTTATACGTTAGTACGTAATAGTATATAACGTTATACGTTAGTACGTAATAGTATATAACGTAATACGATAGTACGTAATAGTATATAACGTTATACGTCATTACGTAATAGTATATAACGTTATACGTTAGTACGTAATAGTATATAACGTTATACGTTATTAAGTAATAGTATATAACGTTATACGTTAGTACGTAATAGTATATAACGTTATACGTTAGTACGTAATAGTATATAACGTTATACGTTAGTACGTAATAGTATATAACGTTATACGATAGTATGTAATAACATATAACGTTATACGTTATTACGTATTAGTATATAAGGTTATACCTCATTACGTAATAGTATATAACGTTATACGATAGTACGTAATAGTATATAACGTTATACGTTATTACGTATTAGTATATAACGTTGCACGTTATTACGTATTAGTATATAACGTTATACGTTAGTACGTAATAGTATATAACGTTGTACGTTAGTACGTAATAGTATATAACGTTATACGTTATTACGTATTAGTATATAACGTGACACGTTAGTACGTATTAGTATATAACGTTACACGTTAGTACGTATTAGTATATAACGTTATACGTTAGCACGTAATAGTATATAACGTTATACGTTATTACGTATTAGTATATAACGTTGCACGTTAGTACGTAATAGTATATAACGTTATACGTTAGTACGTAATAGTATATAACGTTATACGTTATTACGTATTAGTATATAACGTTACACGTTAGTACGTAATAGTATATAACGTTATACGTTAGCACGTAATAGTATATAACGTTATACGTTAGTACGTCATAGTATATGACGTTATACGTCATTACGTAATAGTATATAACGTTATACGTTATTACGTATTAGTATATAACGTTATACCTCATTACGTGATAGTATATAACGTTATACGTTATTACGTATTAGTATATAACGTTATACGTTATTACGTATTAGTATATAACGTTACACGTTAGTACGTAATAGTATATAACGTTATACGTTATTACATAATACCATATAACGTTATACGTTATTAAGTAATAGTATATAACGTTATACGATAGTACGTAATAGTATATAACGTTATACGTTAGTACGTATTAGTATATGACGTGACACGTTAGTACGTAATAGTATATAACGTTACACGTTAGTACGTAATAGTATATAACGTTATACGTTAGTACGTAATAATGTATAACGTTATACGATAGTACGTAATAGTATATAACGTTATACGTTATTACGTATTAGTATATAACGTTATACCTCATTACGTAATATTATATAACGTTATACGGTAGTACGTAATAGTATGTAACGTTATACGTTATTACGATTTAGTATATAACGTGACACGTTAGTATGTAATAGTATATAACGTTACACGTTAGTACGTAATAGTATATAACGTTATACGTTAGTACGTAATAGTATATAAGGCTATACGTTAGTACGTAATAGTATATAACGTTATACGTCATTACGTAATAGTATATAACGTTATACGTTAGTACGTAATAGTATATAACGTTATACGTTATTACGTAATATTATATAACGTTGCAAGTTAGTACGTAATAGGATATAACGTTATACGTTAGTACGTAATAGTATATAACGTTATACGTTAGTACGTAATAGTATATAACGTTATACGATAGTACGTAATAGTATATAACGTTATACGTCATTACGTAATAGTATATAACGTTATACGTTAGTACGTAATAGTATATAACGTTATACGTTATTAAGTAATAATATATAACGTTATACGATAGTACGTAATAGTATGTAACGTTATACGTTATTACGATTTAGTATATAACGTGACACGTTAGTATGTAATAGTATATAACGTTACACGTTAGTACGTAATAGTATATAACGTTATACGTTAGTACGTAATAGTATATAAGGCTATACGTTAGTACGTAATAGTATATAACGTTATACGTCATTACGTAATAGTATATAACGTTATACGTTAGTACGTAATAGTATATAACGTTATACGTTATTACGTAATAGTATATAACGTTGCAAGTTAGTACGTAATAGGATATAACGTTATACGTTACTACGTAATAGTATATAACGTTATACGTTAGTACGTAATAGTATATAACGTTATACGATAGTACGTAATAGTATATAACGTTATACGTCATTACGTAATAGTATATAACGTTATACGTTAGTACGTAATAGTATATAACGTTATACGTTATTAAGTAATAATATATAACGTTATACGTTAGTACGTAATAGTATATAACGTTATACGTTAGTACGTAATAGTATATAACGTTATACGTTAGTACGTAATAGTATATAACGTTATACGATAGTACGTAATTACATATAACGTTATACGTTATTACGTATTAGTATATAACGTTATACCTCATTACGTAATAGTATATAACGTTATACGATAGTACGTAATAGTATATAACGTTATACGTTATTACGTATTAGTATATAACGTTGCACGTTATTACGTATTAGTATATAACGTTATACGTTAGTACGTAATAGTATATAACGTTACACGTTAGTACGTAATAGTATGTAACGTTATACGTTATTACGTATTAGTATATAACGTGACACGTTAGTACGTATTAGTATATAACGTTACACGTTAGTACGTATTAGTATATAACGTTATACGTTAGCACGTAATAGTATATAACGTTGCAAGTTAGTACGTAATAGGATATAACGTTATACGTTAGTACGTAATAGTATATAACGTTATCCGTCATTACGTAATAGTATATAACGTTATACGTTAGTACGTAATAGTATATAACGTTATACGTTATTACGTAATAGTATATAACGTTGCAAGTTAGTACGTAATAGGATATAACGTTATACGTTAGTACGTAATAGTATATAACGTTATACGTTAGTACGTAATAGTATATAACGTTATACGATAGTACGTAATAGTATATAACGTTATACGTCATTACGTAATAGTATATAACGTTATACGTTAGTACGTAATAGTATATAACGTTATACGTTATTAAGTAATAATATATAACGTTATACGTTAGTACGTAATAGTATATAACGTTATACGTTATTAAGTAATAATATATAACGTTATACGTTAGTACGTAATAGTATATAACGTTATACGTTAGTACGTAATAGTATATAACGTTATACGTTAGTACGTAATAGTATATAACGTTATACGATAGTACGTAATAACATATAACGTTATACGTTATTACGTATTAGTATATAACGTTATACCTCATTACGTAATAGTATATAACGTTATACGATAGTACGTAATAGTATATAACGTTATACGTTATTACGTATTAGTATATAACGTTGCACGTTATTACGTATTAGTATATAACGTGACACGTTAGTACGTATTAGTATATAACGTTACACGTTAGTACGTATTAGTATATAACGTTATACGTTAGCACGTAATAGTATATAACGTTATACGTTATTACGTATTAGTATATAACGTTGCACGTTATTACGTATTAGTATATAACGTTGCACGTTAGTACGTAATAGTATATAACGTTATACGTTAGTACGTAATAGTATATAACGTTATACGTTATTACGTATTAGTATATAACGTTGCACGTTATTACGTATTAGTATATAACGTTATACGTTAGTACGTAATAGTATATGACGTTATACGACATTACGTAATAGTATATAACGTTATACGTTAGTACGTAATAGTATATGACGTTATACGTTATTACGTATTAGTATATAACGTTACACGTTAGTACGTAATAGTATATAACGTTATACGTTAGTACGTAATAGTATATAACGTTATACGTAATTACGTATTAGTATATAACGTTACACGTTATTACGTAATAGTATATAACGTTATACGTTATTACGTATTAGTATATAACGTTATACGTTATTACGTATTAGTATATAACGTTATACCTCATTACGTGATAGTATATAACGTTATACGTTATTACGTATTAGTATATAACGTTATACGTTATTACGTATTAGTATATAACGTTACACGTTAGTACGTAATAGTATATAACGTTATACGTTATTACATAATACCATATAACGTTATACGTTATTAAGTAATAGTATATAACGTTATACGATAGTACGTAATAGTATATAACGTTATACGTTATTACGTATTAGTATATGACGTGACACGTTAGTACGTAATAGTATATAACGTTACACGTTAGTACGTAATAGTATATAACGTTATACGTTAGTACGTAATAATGTATAACGTTATACGATAGTACGTAATAGTATATAACGTTATACGTTATTACGTATTAGTATATAACGTTATACCTCATTACGTAATATTATATAACGTTATACGAAAGTACGTAATAGTATGTAACGTTATACGTTATTACGATTTAGTATATAACGTGACACGTTAGTATGTAATAGTATATAACGTTACACGTTAGTACGTAATAGTATATAACGTTATACGTTAGTACGTAATAGTATATAAGGCTATACGTTAGTACGTAATAGTATATAACGTTATACGTCATTACGTAATAGTATATAACGTTATACGTTAGTACGTAATAGTATATAACGTTATACGTTATTACGTAATAGTATATAACGTTGCAAGTTAGTACGTAATAGGATATAACGTTATACGTTAGTACGTAATAGTATATAACGTTATACGTTAGTACGTAATAGTATATAACGTTATACGATAGTACGTAATAGTATATAACGTTATACGTCATTACGTAATAGTATATAACGTTATACGTTAGTACGTAATAGTATATAACGTTATACGTTATTAAGTAATAATATATAACGTTATACGTTAGTACGTAATAGTATATAACGTTATACGTTAGTACGTAATAGTATATAACGTTATACGTTAGTACGTAATAGTATATAACGTTATACGATAGTACGTAATAACATATAACGTTATACGTTATTACGTATTAGTATATAACGTTATACCTCATTACGTAATAGTATATAACGTTATACGATAGTACGTAATAGTATATAACGTTATACGTTATTACGTATTAGTATATAACGTTGCACGTTATTACGTATTAGTATATAACGTTATACGTTAGTACGTAATAGTATATAACGTTACACGTTAGTACGTAATAGTATGTAACGTTATACGTTATTACGTATTAGTATATAACGTGACACGTTAGTACGTATTAGTATATAACGTTACACGTTAGTACGTATTAGTATATAACGTTATACGTTAGCACGTAATAGTATATAACGTTATACGTTATTACGTATTAGTATATAACGTTATACGATAGTACGTAATAGTATATAACGTTATACGTTATTACGTATTAGTATATAACGTTACACGTTAGTACGTAATAGTATATAACGTTATACGTTATTACGTATTAATATATAACGTTACACGTTATTACGTATTAATATATAACGTTACACGTTATTACGTATTAGCATATAACGTTATACGTTAGTACGTAATAGTATATAACGTTATACGTTAGTACGTAATAGTATATAACGTTATACGATAGTACGTAATAGTATATAACGTTATACGTTATTACGTATTAGTCTATAACGTTATACCTCATTACGTGATAGTATATAACGTTATACGATAGTACGTAATAGTATATAACGTTATACGTTATTACGTATTAGTATATAACGTGACACGTTAGTATGTAATAGTATATAACGTTACACGTTAGTACGTAATAGTATATAACGTTATACGTTAGTACGTAATAGTATATAAGGCTATACGTTAGTACGTAATAGTATATAACGTTATACGTCTTTACGTAATAGTATATAACGTTGCACGTTGGTACGTAATAGTATATAACGTTATACGTTATTACGTATTAGTATATAACGTTTCACGTTAGTACGTAATAGTATATAACGTTATACGTGAGTACGTATTAGTATATAACGTTACACGTTAGTACGTAATAGTATATAACGTTATACGTTATTACGTATTAGTATATAACGTGACACGTTAGTACGTATTAGTATATAACGTTACACGTTAGTACGTATTAGTATATAACGTTATACGTTAGCACGTAATAGTATATAACGTTATACGTTATTACGTATTAGTATATAACGTTGCACGTTAGTACGTAATAGTATATAACGTTATACGTTAGTACGTAATAGTATATAACGTTATACGTTATTACATATTAGTATATAACGTTACACGTTAGTACGTAATAGTATATAACGTTATACGTTAGTACGTAATAGTATATAACGTTATACGTTAGTACGTAATAGTATATAACGTTATACGTTATTACGTATTAATATATAACGTTACACGTTATTACGTATTAGCATATAACGTTATACGTTAGTACGTAATAGTATATAACGTTATACGTTAGTACGTAATAGTATATAATGTTATACGATAGTACGTAATAGTATATAACGTTATACGTTATTACGTAATATTATATAACGTTGCAAGTTAGTACGTAATAGTATATAACGTTACACGTTAGTACGTAATAGTATATAACGTTATACGTTATTACATAATACCATATAACGTTATACGTTATTAAGTAATAGTATGTAACGTTATACGATAGTACGTAATAGTATATAACGTTATACGTTATTACGTATTAGTATATGACGTGACACGTTAGTACGTAATAGTATATAACGTTACACGTTAGTACGTAATAGTATATAACGTTATACGTTAGTACGTAATAATGTATAACGTTATACGATAGTACGTAATAGTATATAACGTTATACGTTATTACGTATTAGTATATAACGTTATACCTCATTACGTAATATTATATAACGTTATACGATAGTACGTAATAGTATGTAACGTTATACGTTATTACGATTTAGTATATAACGTGACACGTTAGTATGTAATAGTATATAACGTTACACGTTAGTACGTAATAGTATATAACGTTATACGTTAGTACGTAATAGTATATAAGGCTATACGTTAGTACGTAATAGTATATAACGTTATACGTCATTACGTAATAGTATATAACGTTATACGTTAGTACGTAATAGTATATAACGTTATACGTTATTACGTAATATTATATAACGTTGCAAGTTAGTACGTAATAGGATATAACGTTATACGTTAGTACGTAATAGTATATAACGTTATACGTTAGTACGTAATAGTATATAACGTTATACGATAGTACGTAATAGTATATAACGTTATACGTCATTACGTAATAGTATATAACGTTATACGTTAGTACGTAATAGTATATAACGTTATACGTTATTAAGTAATAATATATAACGTTATACGTTAGTACGTAATAGTATATAACGTTATACGTTAGTACGTAATAGTATATAACGTTATACGTTAGTACGTAATAGTATATACCGTTATACGATAGTACGTAATAACATATAACGTTATACGTTATTACGTATTAGTATATAACGTTATACGTTAGCACGTAATAGTATATAACGTTACACGTTAGTACGTATTAGTATATAACGTTATACGTTAGCACGTAATAGTATATAACGTTATACGTTATTACGTATTAGTATATAACGTTATACGATAGTACGTAATAGTATATAACGTTATACGTTATTACGTATTAGTATATAACGTTATACCTCATTATGTAATATTATATAACGTTATACGATAGTACGTAATAGTATGTAACGTTATACGTTATTACGATTTAGTATATAACGTGACACGTTAGTATGTAATAGTATATAACGTTACACGTTAGTACGTAATAGTATAAAACGTTATACGTTAGTACGTAATAGTATATAAGGCTATACGTTAGTACGTAATAGTATATAACGTTATACGTCATTACGTAATAGTATATAACGTTATACGTTAGTACGTAATAGTATATAACGTTATACGTTATTACGTAATATTATATAACGTTGCAAGTTAGTACGTAATAGGATATAACGTTATACGTTAGTACGTAATAGTATATAACGTTATACGTTAGTACGTAATAGTATATAACGTTATACGATAGTACGTAATAGTATATAACGTTATACGTCATTACGTAATAGTATATAACGTTATACGTTAGTACGTAATAGTATATAACGTTATACGTTATTAAGTAATAATATATAACGTTATACGTTAGTACGTAATAGTATATAACGTTATACGTTAGTACGTAATAGTATATAACGTTATACGTTAGTACGTAATAGTATATAACGTTATACGATAGTACGTAATAACATATAACGTTATACGTTATTACGTATTAGTATATAACGTTATACCTCATTACGTAATAGTATATAACGTTATACGATAGTACGTAATAGTATATAACGTTATACGTTATTACGTATTAGTATATAACGTTGCACGTTATTACGTATTAGTATATAACGTTATACGTTAGTACGTAATAGTATATAACGTTACACGTTAGTACGTAATAGTATGTAACGTTATACGTTATTACGTATTAGTATATAACGTGACACGTTAGTACGTATTAGTATATAACGTTACACGTTAGTACGTATTAGTATATAACGTTATACGTTAGCACGTAATAGTATATAACGTTATACGTTATTACGTATTAGTATATAACGTTGCACGTTAGTACGTAATAGTATATAACGTTATACGTTAGTACGTAATAGTATATAACGTTATACGTTATTACGTATTAGTATATGACGTGACACGTTAGTACGTAATAGTATATAACGTTACACGTTAGTACGTAATAGTATATAACGTTATACGTTAGTACGTAATAATGTATAACGTTATACGATAGTACGTAATAGTATATAACGTTATACGTTATTACGTATTAGTATATAACGTTATACCTCATTACGTAATATTATATAACGTTATACGATAGTACGTAATAGTATGTAACGTTATACGTTATTACGATTTAGTATATAACGTGACACGTTAGTATGTAATAGTATATAACGTTATACGTTAGTACGTAATAGTATATAACGTTATACGTAATTACGTATTAGTATATAACGTTACACGTTATTACGTAATAGTATATAACGTTATACGATAGTACGTAATAGTATATAACGTTATACGTTATTACGTATTAGTATATAACGTTACACGTTAGTACGTAATAGTATATAACGTTATACGTTAGTACGTAATAGTATATAAGGCTATACGTTAGTACGTAATAGTATATAATGTTATACGTCATTACGTAATAGTATATAACGTTATACGTTAGTACGTAATAGTATATAACGTTGCAAGTTAGTACGTAATAGGATATAACGTTATACGTTAGTACGTAATAGTATATAACGTTATACGTTAGTACGTAATAGTATATAACGTTGCAAGTTAGTACGTAATAGGATATAACGTTATACGTTAGTACGTAATAGTATATAACGTTATACGTTAGTACGTAATAGTATATAACGTTATACGATAGTACGTAATAGTATATAACGTTACACGTCATTACGTAATAGTATATAACGTTATACGTTAGTACGTAATAGTATATAACGTTATAAGTTATTAAGTAATAGTATATAACGTTATACGTTAGTACGTAATAGTATATAACGTTATACGTTAGTACGTAATAGTATATAACGTTATACGTTAGTACGTAATACCATATAACGTTATACGTTAGTACGTAATAGTATATAACGTTATACGTTAGTACGTAATAATGTATAACGTTATACGATAGTACGTAATAGTATATAACGTTATACGATAGTACGTAATAGTATATAACGTTATACGTTATTACGTATTAGTATATAACGTTACACGTTAGTACGTAATAGTATATAACGTTATACGTTAGTACGTAATAGTATATAAGGCTATACGTTAGTACGTAATAGTATATAACGTTATACGTCATTACGTAATAGTATATAACGTTATACGTTAGTACGTAATAGTATATAACGTTATACGTTATTACGTAATAGTATATAACGTTGCAAGTTAGTACGTAATAGGATATAACGTTATACGTTAGTACGTAATAGTATATAACGTTATACGTTAGTACGTAATAGTATATAACGTTGCAAGTTAGTACGTAATAGGATATAACGTTATACGTTAGTACGTAATAGTATATAACGTTATACGTTAGTACGTAATAGTATATAACGTTATACGATAGTACGTAATAGTATATAACGTTACACGTCATTACGTAATAGTATATAACGTTATACGTTAGTACGTAATAGTATATAACGTTATAAGTTATTAAGTAATAGTATATAACGTTATACGTTGGTACGTAATAGTATATAACGTTATACGTTAGTACGTAATAGTATATAACGTTATACGTTAGTACGTAATACCATATAACGTTATACGGTATTAAGTAATAGTATATATAACGTTATACGATAGTACGTAATAGTATATAACGTTATACGTTATTACGTATTAGTATATGACGTGACACGTTAGTACGTAATAGCATATAACGTTACACGTTAGTACGTAATAGTATATAACGTTATACGTTAGTACGTAATAATGTATAACGTTATACGATAGTACGTAATAGTATATAACGTTATACGTTATTACGTATTAGTATATAACGTTATACCTCATTACGTAATAGTATATAACGTTATACGATAGTACGTAATAGTATGTAACGTTATACGTTATTACGATTTAGTATATAACGTGACACGTTAGTATGTAATAGTATATAACGTTACACGTTAGTACGTAATAGTATATAACGTTATACGTTAGTACGTAATAGTATATAACGTTATACGTTAGTACGTAATAGTATATAACGTTATACGTTAGTACGTAATAGTATATAACGTTATACGTTATTACGTAATAGTATATAACGTTGCAAGTTAGTACGTAATAGGATATAACGTTATACGTTAGTACGTAATAGGATATAACGTTATACGTTAGTACGTAATAGTATATAACGTTATACGTTAGTACGTAATAGTATATAACGTTATACGATAGTACGTAATAGTATATAACGTTACACGTCATTACGTAATAGTATATAACGTTATACGTTAGTACGTAATAGTATATAACGTTATAAGTTATTAAGTAATAGTATATAACGTTATACGTTAGTACGTAATAGTATATAACGTTATACGTTAGTACGTAATAGTATATAACGTTATACGTTAGTACGTAATAGTATATAACGTTATACGATAGTACGTAATAACATATAACGTTATACGTTATTACGTATTAGTATATAACGTTATACCTCATTACGTAATAGTATATAACGTTATACGATAGTACGTAATAGTATATAACGTTATACGTTATTACGTATTAGTATATAACGTTACACGTTAGTACGTAATAGTATATAACGTTATACGTTAGTACGTAATAGTATATAACGTTATACGTTAGTACGTAATAGTATATAACGTTATACGTTAGTACGTAATAGTATATAACGATATACGTTAGTACGTAATAGTATATAACGTTATACGTTAGTACGTAATAGTATATAACGTTATACGATAGTACGTAATAGTATATAACGTTATACGTTATTACGTATTAGTATATAACGTTACACGTTAGTACGTAATAGTATATAACGTTATACGTTAGTACGTAATAGTATATAACGTTATACGTTAGTACGTAATAGTATATAACGTTATACGTTATTACGTATTACTATATAACGTTACACGTTAGTACGTAGTAGTATATAACGTTATACGTTAGTACGTAATAGTATATAACGTTATACGTAATTACGTATTAGTATATAACGTTACACGTTATTACGTAATAGTATATAACGTTATACGTTATTATGTATTAGTATATAACGTTATACGTTATTACATATTAGTATATAACGTTATACGTTATTACGTATTAGTATATAACGTTACACGTTAGTACGTAATAGTATATAACGTTATACGTTATTACGTAATACCATATAACGTTATACGTCATTAAGTAATAGTATATAACGTTATACGTTAGTACGTAATAGTATATAACGTTATACGTTATTACGTATTAGTATATAACGTTATACCTCATTACGTGATAGTATATAACGTTATACGATAGTACGTAATAGTATATAACGTTATACGTTATTACGTATTAGTATATAACGTGACACGTTAGTATGTAATAGTATATAACGTTATACGTTAGTACGTAATAGTATATAAGGCTATACGTTAGTACGTAATAGTATATAACGTTATACGTCATTACGTAATAGTATATAACGTTATACGTTAGTACGTAATAGTATATAACGTTATACGTTATTACGTAATGGTATATAACGTTACAAGTTAGTACGTAATAGTATATAACGTTATACGTTAGTACGTAATAGTATATAACGTTATACGTTAGTACGTAATACCATATAACGTTATACGGTATTAAGTAATAGTATATAACGTTATACGATAGTACGTAATAGTATATAACGTTATACGTTATTACGTAATAGTATATAACGTTATACGTTATTACGTATTAGTATATAACGTGACACGTTAGTACGTAATAGTATATAACGTTACACGTTAGTACGTAATAGTATATAACGTTATACGTTAGTACGTAATAATGTATAACGTTATACGATAGTACGTAATAGTATATAACGTTATACGTTATTACGTATTAGTATATAACGTTATACCTCATTACGTAATAGTATATAACGTTATACGATAGTACGTAATAGTATGTAACGTTATACGTTATTACGATTTAGTATATAACGTGACACGTTAGTATGTAATAGTATATAACGTTACACGTTAGTACGTAATAGTATATAACGTTATACGTTAGTACGTAATAGTATATAAGGCTATACGTTAGTACGTAATAGTATATAACGTTATACGTCATTACGTAATAGTATATAACGTTATACGTTAGTACGTAATAGTATATAACGTTACACGTTAGTACGTATTAGTATATAACGTTACACGTTAGTACGTATTAGTATATAACGTTATACGTTTTTACGTAATAGTATATAACGTTGCACGTTAGTACGTAATAGTATATAACGTTATACGTTAGTACGTAATAGTATATAACGTTATACGTTATTACGTATTAGTATATAACGTTACACGTTAGTACGTAGTAGTATATAACGTTATACGTTAGTACGTAATAATGTATAACGTTATACGATAGTACGTAATAGTATATAACGTTATACGTTAGTACGTAATAATGTATAACGTTATACGATAGTACGTAATAGTATATAACGTTATACGTTATTACGTATTAGTATATAACGTTATACCTCATTACGTAATATTATATAACGTTATACGATAGTACGTAATAGTATGTAACGTTATACGTTATTACGATTTAGTATATAACGTGACACGTTAGTATGTAATAGTATATAACGTTATACGTTAGTACGTAATAGTATATAACGTTATACGTAATTACGTATTAGTATATAACGTTACACGTTATTACGTAATAGTATATAACGTTATACGATAGTACGTAATAGTATATAACGTTATACGTTATTACGTATTAGTATATAACGTTACACGTTAGTACGTAATAGTATATAACGTTATACGTTAGTACGTAATAGTATATAAGGCTATACGTTAGTACGTAATAGTATATAATGTTATACGTCATTACGTAATAGTATATAACGTTATACGTTAGTACGTAATAGTATATAACGTTATACGTTATTACGTAATAGTATATAACGTTGCAAGTTAGTACGTAATAGGATATAACGTTATACGTTAGTACGTAATAGTATATAACGTTATACGTTAGTACGTAATAGTATATAACGTTGCAAGTTAGTACGTAATAGGATATAACGTTATACGTTAGTACGTAATAGTATATAACGTTATACGTTAGTACGTAATAGTATATAACGTTATACGATAGTACGTAATAGTATATAACGTTACACGTCATTACGTAATAGTATATAACGTTATACGTTAGTACGTAATAGTATATAACGTTATAAGTTATTAAGTAATAGTATATAACGTTATACGTTAGTACGTAATAGTATATAACGTTATACGTTAGTACGTAATAGTATATAACGTTATACGTTAGTACGTAATACCATATAACGTTATACGTTAGTACGTAATAGTATATAACGTTATACGTTAGTACGTAATAATGTATAACGTTATACGATAGTACGTAATAGTATATAACGTTATACGATAGTACGTAATAGTATATAACGTTATACGTTATTACGTATTAGTATATAACGTTACACGTTAGTACGTAATAGTATATAACGTTATACGTTAGTACGTAATAGTATATAAGGCTATACGTTAGTACGTAATAGTATATAACGTTATACGTCATTACGTAATAGTATATAACGTTATACGTTAGTACGTAATAGTATATAACGTTATACGTTATTACGTAATAGTATATAACGTTGCAAGTTAGTACGTAATAGGATATAACGTTATACGTTAGTACGTAATAGTATATAACGTTATACGTTAGTACGTAATAGTATATAACGTTGCAAGTTAGTACGTAATAGGATATAACGTTATACGTTAGTACGTAATAGTATATAACGTTATACGTTAGTACGTAATAGTATATAACGTTATACGATAGTACGTAATAGTATATAACGTTACACGTCATTACGTAATAGTATATAACGTTATACGTTAGTACGTAATAGTATATAACGTTATAAGTTATTAAGTAATAGTATATAACGTTATACGTTAGTACGTAATAGTATATAACGTTATACGTTAGTACGTAATAGTATATAACGTTATACGTTAGTACGTAATACCATATAACGTTATACGGTATTAAGTAATAGTATATATAACGTTATACGATAGTACGTAATAGTATATAACGTTATACGTTATTACGTATTAGTATATGACGTGACACGTTAGTACGTAATAGCATATAACGTTACACGTTAGTACGTAATAGTATATAACGTTATACGTTAGTACGTAATAATGTACAACGTTATACGATAGTACGTAATAGTATATAACGTTATACGTTATTACGTATTAGTATATAACGTTATACCTCATTACGTAATAGTATATAACGTTATACGATAGTACGTAATAGTATGTAACGTTATACGTTATTACGATTTAGTATATAACGTGACACGTTAGTATGTAATAGTATATAACGTTACACGTTAGTACGTAATAGTATATAACGTTATACGTTAGTACGTAATAGTATATAACGTTATACGTTAGTACGTAATAGTATATAACGTTATACGTTAGTACGTAATAGTATATAACGTTATACGTTATTACGTAATAGTATATAACGTTGCAAGTTAGTACGTAATAGGATATAACGTTATACGTTAGTACGTAATAGGATATAACGTTATACGTTAGTACGTAATAGTATATAACGTTATACGTTAGTACGTAATAGTATATAACGTTATACGATAGTACGTAATAGTATATAACGTTACACGTCATTACGTAATAGTATATAACGTTATACGTTAGTACGTAATAGTATATAACGTTATAAGTTATTAAGTAATAGTATATAACGTTATACGTTAGTACGTAATAGTATATAACGTTATACGTTAGTACGTAATAGTATATAACGTTATACGTTAGTACGTAATAGTATATAACGTTATACGATAGTACGTAATAACATATAACGTTATACGTTATTACGTATTAGTATATAACGTTATACCTCATTACGTAATAGTATATAACGTTATACGATAGTACGTAATAGTATATAACGTTATACGTTATTACGTATTAGTATATAACGTTACACGTTAGTACGTAATAGTATATAACGTTATACGTTAGTACGTAATAGTATATAACGTTATACGTTAGTACGTAATAGTATATAACGTTATACGTTAGTACGTAATAGTATATAACGTTATACGTTAGTACGTAATAGTATATAACGTTATACGTTAGTACGTAATAGTATATAACGTTATACGATAGTACGTAATAGTATATAACGTTATACGTTATTACGTATTAGTATATAACGTTACACGTTAGTACGTAATAGTATAAAACGTTATACGTTAGTACGTAATAGTATATAACGTTATACGTTAGTACGTAATAGTATATAACGTTATACGTTATTACGTATTACTATATAACGTTACACGTTAGTACGTAGTAGTATATAACGTTATACGTTAGTACGTAATAGTATATAACGTTATACGTAATTACGTATTAGTATATAACGTTACACGTTATTACGTAATAGTATATAACGTTATACGTTATTATGTATTAGTATATAACGTTATACGTTATTACATATTAGTATATAACGTTATACGTTATTACGTATTAGTATATAACGTTACACGTTAGTACGTAATAGTATATAACGTTATACGTTATTACGTAATACCATATAACGTTATACGTCATTAAGTAATAGTATATAACGTTATACGTTAGTACGTAATAGTATATAACGTTATACGTTATTACGTATTAGTATATAACGTTATACCTCATTACGTGATAGTATATAACGTTATACGATAGTACGTAATAGTATATAACGTTATACGTTATTACGTATTAGTATATAACGTGACACGTTAGTATGTAATAGTATATAACGTTATACGTTAGTACGTAATAGTATATAAGGCTATACGTTAGTACGTAATAGTATATAACGTTATACGTCATTACGTAATAGTATATAACGTTATACGTTAGTACGTAATAGTATATAACGTTATACGTTATTACGTAATAGTATATAACGTTACAAGTTAGTACGTAATAGTATATAACGTTATACGTTAGTACGTAATAGTATATAACGTTATACGTTAGTACGTAATACCATATAACGTTATACGGTATTAAGTAATAGTATATAACGTTATACGATAGTACGTAATAGTATATAACGTTATACGTTATTACGTAATAGTATATAACGTTATACGTTATTACGTATTAGTATATAACGTGACACGTTAGTACGTAATAGTATATAACGTTACACGTTAGTACGTAATAGTATATAACGTTATACGTTAGTACGTAATAATGTATAACGTTATACGATAGTACGTAATAGTATATAACGTTATACGTTATTACGTATTAGTATATAACGTTATACCTCATTACGTAATAGTATATAACGTTATACGATAGTACGTAATAGTATGTAACGTTATACGTTATTACGATTTAGTATATAACGTGACACGTTAGTATGTAATAGTATATAACGTTACACGTTAGTACGTAATAGTATATAACGTTATACGTTAGTACGTAATAGTATATAAGGCTATACGTTAGTACGTAATAGTATATAACGTTATACGTCATTACGTAATAGTATATAACGTTATACGTTAGTACGTAATAGTATATAACGTTACACGTTAGTACGTATTAGTATATAACGTTACACGTTAGTACGTATTAGTATATAACGTTATACGTTTTTACGTAATAGTATATAACGTTGCACGTTAGTACGTAATAGTATATAACGTTATACGTTAGTACGTAATAGTATATAACGTTATACGTTATTACGTATTAGTATATAACGTTACACGTTAGTACGTAGTAGTATATAACGTTATACGTTAGTACGTAATAACGTATAACGTTATACGATAGTACGTAATAGTATATAACGTTATACGTTATTACGTATTAGTATATAACGTTATACCTCATTACGTAATAGTATATAACGTTATACGATAGTACGTAATAGTATGTAACGTTATACGTTATTACGATTTAGTATATAACGTGACACGTTAGTATGTAATAGTATATAACGTTACACGTTAGTACGTAATAGTATATAACGTTATACGTTAGTACGTAATAGTATATAAGGCTATACGTTAGTACGTAATAGTATATAACGTTATACGTCATTACGTAATAGTATATAACGTTATACGTTAGTACGTAATAGTATATAACGTTACACGTTAGTACGTATTAGTATATAACGTTACACGTTAGTACGTATTAGTATATAACGTTATACGTTTTTACGTAATAGTATATAACGTTGCACGTTAGTACGTAATAGTATATAACGTTATACGTTAGTACGTAATAGTATATAACGTTATACGTTATTACGTATTAGTATATAACGTTACACGTTAGTACGTAGTAGTATATAACGTTATACGTTAGTACGTAATAGTATATAACGTTATACGTAATTACGTATTAGTATATAACGTTACACGTTATTACGTAATAGTATATAACGATATACGTTATTACGTAATAGTATATAACGTTACAAGCTAGTACGTAATAGTATATAACGTTATACGTTAGTACGTAATAGTATATAACGTTATACGTTAGTACGTAATAGTATATAACGTTATACGATAGTACGTAATAGTATATAACGTTATACGTTAGTACGTAATAGTATATAACGTTATACGTTAGTACGTAATAGTATATAACGTTATACGATAGTACGTAATAGTATATAACGTTATATACTATTACGTATTAGTATATAACGTTATACCTCATTACGTAATAGCATATAACGTTATACGTTATTACGTATTAGTATATAACGTTATACGTTATTACGTAATACTATATAACATTACAAGTTAGTACGTAATAGTATATAACGTTATACGTTAGTACGTAATAGTATATAACGTTAAACGTCATTACGTAATAGTATATAACGTTATACGTTAGTACGTAATAGTATATAACGTTATACGTCATAACGTAATAGTATATAACGTTATACGTTAGTACGTAATAGTATATAACGTTATACGTTATTATGTAATAGTATATAACGTTACAAGTTAGTACGTAATAGTATATAACGTTATACGTTAGTACGTAATAGTATATGACGTTATACGTTAGTACGTAATAGTATATAACGTTATACGTTAGCACGTAATAGTATATAACGTTATACGTTATTACGTATTAGTATATAACGTTATACCTCATTACGTAATTGCACATAACGTTATACGTTATTACGTATTAGTATATAACGTTATACGTTAGTACGTAATAGTATATAACGTTATACGTTATTACGTAATAGTATATAACGTTACAAGCTAGTACGTAATAGTACATAACGTTATACGTTATTACGTAATAGTATATAACGTTATACGTTAGTACGTAATTGTATATAACGTTATACGATAGTACGTAATAGTATATAACGTTATACGTTATTACGTACTAGTATATAACGTTATACCTCATTACGTGATAGTATATAACGTGACACGTTAGTATGTTATAGTATATAACGTTTCACGTTAGTACGTAATAGTATATAACGTTATACGTGAGTACGTTTTAGTATATAACGTTATACGTTATTACGTATTAGTATATAACGTTACACGTTAGTACGTAATAGTATATAACGTTATACGTTATTACGTATTAGTATATAACGTGACACGTTAGTACGTATTAGTATATAACGTTACACGTTAGTACGTATTAGTATATAACGTTACACGTTAGTACTTATTAGTATATAACGTTATACGTTTTTACGTAATAGTATATAACGTTGCACGTTAGTACGTAATAGTATATAACGTTATACGTTAGTACGTAATAGTATATAACGTTATACGTTGGTACGTAATAGTATATAACGTTATACGTTAGTACGTAATAGTATATAACGTTATACGTTAGTACGTAATAGTATATAACGTTATACGTTAGTACGTAATAGTATATAACGTTATACGTTAGTACGTAATAGTATATAACGTTATACGATAGTACGTAATAGTATATAACGTTATACGTTATTACGTATTAGTATATAACGTTACAAGTTAGTACGTAATAGTATATAACGTTATACGTTAGTACGTAATAGTATATAACGTTATACGTTAGTACGTAATAGTATATAACGTTATACGTTATTACGTATTACTATATAACGTTACACGTTAGTACGTAGTAGTATATAACGTTATACGTTAGTACGTAATAGTATATAACGTTATACGTAATTACGTATTAGTATATAACGTTACACGTTATTACGTAATAGTATATAACGTTATACGTTATTATGTATTAGTATATAACGTTATACGTTATTACATATTAGTATATAACGTTATACGTTATTACGTATTAGTATATAACGTTACACGTTAGTACGTAATAGTATATAACGTTATACGTTATTACGTAATACCATATAACGTTATACGTCATTAAGTAATAGTATATAACGTTATACGTTAGTACGTAATAGTATATAACGTTATACGTTATTACGTATTAGTATATAACGTTATACCTCATTACGTGATAGTATATAACGTTATACGATAGTACGTAATAGTATATAACGTTATACGTTATTACGTATTAGTATATAACGTGACACGTTAGTATGTAATAGTATATAACGTTATACGTTAGTACGTAATAGTATATAAGGCTATACGTTAGTACGTAATAGTATATAACGTTATACGTCATTACGTAATAGTATATAACGTTATACGTTAGTACGTAATAGTATATAACGTTATACGTTATTACGTAATAGTATATAACGTTACAAGTTAGTACGTAATAGTATATAACGTTATACGTTAGTACGTAATAGTATATAACGTTATACGTTAGTACGTAATACCATATAACGTTATACGGTATTAAGTAATAGTATATAACGTTATACGATAGTACGTAATAGTATATAACGTTATACGTTATTACGTAATAGTATATAACGTTATACGTTATTACGTATTAGTATATAACGTGACACGTTAGTACGTAATAGTATATAACGTTACACGTTAGTACGTAATAGTATATAACGTTATACGTTAGTACGTAATAATGTATAACGTTATACGATAGTACGTAATAGTATATAACGTTATACGTTATTACGTATTAGTATATAACGTTATACCTCATTACGTAATAGTATATAACGTTATACGATAGTACGTAATAGTATGTAACGTTATACGTTATTACGATTTAGTATATAACGTGACACGTTAGTATGTAATAGTATATAACGTTACACGTTAGTACGTAATAGTATATAACGTTATACGTTAGTACGTAATAGTATATAAGGCTATACGTTAGTACGTAATAGTATATAACGTTATACGTCATTACGTAATAGTATATAACGTTATACGTTAGTACGTAATAGTATATAACGTTACACGTTAGTACGTATTAGTATATAACGTTACACGTTAGTACGTATTAGTATATAACGTTATACGTTTTTACGTAATAGTATATAACGTTGCACGTTAGTACGTAATAGTATATAACGTTATACGTTAGTACGTAATAGTATATAACGTTATACGTTATTACGTATTAGTATATAACGTTACACGTTAGTACGTAGTAGTATATAACGTTATACGTTAGTACGTAATAATGTATAACGTTATACGATAGTACGTAATAGTATATAACGTTATACGTTATTACGTATTAGTATATAACGTTATACCTCATTACGTAATAGTATATAACGTTATACGATAGTACGTAATAGTATGTAACGTTATACGTTATTACGATTTAGTATATAACGTGACACGTTAGTATGTAATAGTATATAACGTTACACGTTAGTACGTAATAGTATATAACGTTATACGTTAGTACGTAATAGTATATAAGGCTATACGTTAGTACGTAATAGTATATAACGTTATACGTCATTACGTAATAGTATATAACGTTATACGTTAGTACGTAATAGTATATAACGTTACACGTTAGTACGTATTAGTATATAACGTTACACGTTAGTACGTATTAGTATATAACGTTATACGTTTTTACGTAATAGTATATAACGTTGCACGTTAGTACGTAATAGTATATAACGTTATACGTTAGTACGTAATAGTATATAACGTTATACGTTATTACGTATTAGTATATAACGTTACACGTTAGTACGTAGTAGTATATAACGTTATACGTTAGTACGTAATAGTATATAACGTTATACGTAATTACGTATTAGTATATAACGTTACACGTTATTACGTAATAGTATATAACGATATACGTTATTACGTAATAGTATATAACGTTACAAGCTAGTACGTAATAGTATATAACGTTATACGTTAGTACGTAATAGTATATAACGTTATACGTTAGTACGTAATAGTATATAACGTTATACGATAGTACGTAATAGTATATAACGTTATACGTTAGTACGTAATAGTATATAACGTTATACGTTAGTACGTAATAGTATATAACGTTATACGATAGTACGTAATAGTATATAACGTTATATACTATTACGTATTAGTATATAACGTTATACCTCATTACGTAATAGCATATAACGTTATACGTTATTACGTATTAGTATATAACGTTATACGTTATTACGTAATACTATATAACATTACAAGTTAGTACGTAATAGTATATAACGTTATACGTTAGTACGTAATAGTATATAACGTTAAACGTCATTACGTAATAGTATATAACGTTATACGTTAGTACGTAATAGTATATAACGTTATACGACATTACGTAATAGTATATAACGTTATACGTTAGTACGTAATAGTATATAACGTTATACGTTATTATGTAATAGTATATAACGTTACAAGTTAGTACGTAATAGTATATAACGTTATACGTTAGTACGTAATAGTATATGACGTTATACGTTAGTACGTAATAGTATATAACGTTATACGTTAGCACGTAATAGTATATAACGTTATACGTTATTACGTATTAGTATATAACGTTATACCTCATTACGTAATTGCACATAACGTTATACGTTATTACGTATTAGTATATAACGTTATACGTTAGTACGTAATAGTATATAACGTTATACGTTATTACGTAATAGTATATAACGTTACAAGCTAGTACGTAATAGTACATAACGTTATACGTTATTACGTAATAGTATATAACGTTATACGTTAGTACGTAATTGTATATAACGTTATACGATAGTACGTAATAGTATATAACGTTATACGTTATTACGTACTAGTATATAACGTTATACCTCATTACGTGATAGTATATAACGTGACACGTTAGTATGTTATAGTATATAACGTTTCACGTTAGTACGTAATAGTATATAACGTTATACGTGAGTACGTTTTAGTATATAACGTTATACGTTATTACGTATTAGTATATAACGTTACACGTTAGTACGTAATAGTATATAACGTTATACGTTATTACGTATTAGTATATAACGTGACACGTTAGTACGTATTAGTATATAACGTTACACGTTAGTACGTATTAGTATATAACGTTACACGTTAGTACTTATTAGTATATAACGTTATACGTTTTTACGTAATAGTATATAACGTTGCACGTTAGTACGTAATAGTATATAACGTTATACGTTAGTACGTAATAGTATATAACGTTATACGTTATTACGTATTAGTATATAACGTTACACGTTAGTACGTAGTAGTATATAACGTTATACGTTAGTACGTAATAGTATATAACGTTATACGATAGTACGTAATAGTATATAACGTTATACGTTATTACGTATTAGTATATAACGTTACACGTTAGTACGTAATAGTATATAACGTTATACGTTAGTACGTAATAGTATATAACGTTATACCTTATTACGTATTAATATATAACGTTACACGTTATTACGTATTAGCATATAACGTTATACGTTAGTACGTAATAGTATATAACGTTATACGTTAGTACGTAATAGTATATAACGTTATACGATAGTACGTAATAACATATAACGTTATACGTTATTACGTATTAGTATATAACGTTATACCTCATTACGTAATAGTATATAACGTTATACGATAGTACGTAATAGTATATAACGTTATACGTTATTACGTATTAGTATATAACGTTACACGTTAGTACGTAATAGTATATAACGTTATACGTTAGTACGTAATAGTATATAACGTTATACGTTAGTACGTAATAGTATATAACGTTATACGTTAGTACGTAATAGTATATAACGTTATACGTTAGTACGTAATAGTATATAACGTTATACGTTAGTACGTAATAGTATATAACGTTATACGATAGTACGTAATAGTATATAACGTTATACGTTATTACGTATTAGTATATAACGTTACACGTTAGTACGTAATAGTATATAACGTTATACGTTAGTACGTAATAGTATATAACGTTATACGTTAGTACGTAATAGTATATAACGTTATACGTTATTACGTATTACTATATAACGTTACACGTTAGTACGTAGTAGTATATAACGTTATACGTTAGTACGTAATAGTATATAACGTTATACGTAATTACGTATTAGTATATAACGTTACACGTTATTACGTAATAGTATATAACGTTATACGTTATTATGTATTAGTATATAACGTTATACGTTATTACGTATTAGTATATAACGTTATACGTTATTACGTATTAGTATATAACGTTACACGTTAGTACGTAATAGTATATAACGTTATACGTTATTACGTAATACCATATAACGTTATACGTCATTAAGTAATAGTATATAACGTTATACGTTAGTACGTAATAGTATATAACGTTATACGTTATTACGTATTAGTATATAACGTTATACCTCATTACGTGATAGTATATAACGTTATACGATAGTACGTAATAGTATATAACGTTATACGTTATTACGTATTAGTATATAACGTGACACGTTAGTATGTAATAGTATATAACGTTATACGTTAGTACGTAATAGTATATAAGGCTATACGTTAGTACGTAATAGTATATAACGTTATACGTCATTACGTAATAGTATATAACGTTATACGTTAGTACGTAATAGTATATAACGTTATACGTTATTACGTAATAGTATATAACGTTACAAGTTAGTACGTAATAGTATATAACGTTATACGTTAGTACGTAATAGTATATAACGTTATACGTTAGTACGTAATACCATATAACGTTATACGGTATTAAGTAATAGTATATAACGTTATACGATAGTACGTAATAGTATATAACGTTATACGTTATTACGTAATAGTATATAACGTTATACGTTATTACGTATTAGTATATAACGTGACACGTTAGTACGTAATAGTATATAACGTTACACGTTAGTACGTAATAGTATATAACGTTATACGTTAGTACGTAATAATGTATAACGTTATACGATAGTACGTAATAGTATATAACGTTATACGTTATTACGTATTAGTATATAACGTTATACCTCATTACGTAATAGTATATAACGTTATACGATAGTACGTAATAGTATGTAACGTTATACGTTATTACGATTTAGTATATAACGTGACACGTTAGTATGTAATAGTATATAACGTTACACGTTAGTACGTAATAGTATATAACGTTATACGTTAGTACGTAATAGTATATAACGTTACACGTTAGTACGTAGTAGTATATAACGTTATACGTTAGTACGTAATAATGTATAACGTTATACGATAGTACGTAATAGTATATAACGTTATACGTTATTACGTATTAGTATATAACGTTATACCTCATTACGTAATAGTATATAACGTTATACGATAGTACGTAATAGTATGTAACGTTATACGTTATTACGATTTAGTATATAACGTGACACGTTAGTATGTAATAGTATATAACGTTACACGTTAGTACGTAATAGTATATAACGTTATACGTTAGTACGTAATAGTATATAAGGCTATACGTTAGTACGTAATAGTATATAACGTTATACGTCATTACGTAATAGTATATAACGTTATACGTTAGTACGTAATAGTATATAACGTTACACGTTAGTACGTATTAGTATATAACGTTACACGTTAGTACGTATTAGTATATAACGTTATACGTTTTTACGTAATAGTATATAACGTTGCACCTTAGTACGTAATAGTATATAACGTTATACGTTAGTACGTGATAGTATATAACGTTATACGTTATTACGTATTAGTATATAACGTTACACGTTAGTACGTAGTAGTATATAACGTTATACGTTAGTACGTAATAGTATATAACGTTATACGTAATTACGTATTAGTATATAACGTTACACGTTATTACGTAATAGTATATAACGATATACGTTATTACGTAATAGTATATAACGTTACAAGCTAGTACGTAATAGTATATAACGTTATACGTTAGTACGTAATAGTATATAACGTTATACGTTAGTACGTAATAGTATATAACGTTATACGATAGTACGTAATAGTATATAACGTTATACGTTAGTACGTAATAGTATATAACGTTATACGTTAGTACGTAATAGTATATAACGTTATACGATAGTACGTAATAGTATATAACGTTATACATTATTACGTATTAGTATATAACGTTATACCTCATTACGTAATAGCATATAACGTTATACGTTATTACGTATTAGTATATAACGTTATACGTTATTACGTAATACTATATAACATTACAAGTTAGTACGTAATAGTATATAACGTTATACGTTAGTACGTAATAGTATATAACGTTATACGTCATTACGTAATAGTATATAACGTTATACGTTAGTACGTAATAGTATATAACGTTATACGTCATAACGTAATAACGTATAAGGTTATACGTTAGTACGTAATAGTATATAACGTTATACGTTATTATGTAATAGTATATAACGTTACAAGTTAGTACGTAATAGTATATAACGTTATACGTTAGTACGTAATAGTATATGACGTTATACGTTAGTACGTAATAGTATATAACGTTATACGTTAGCACGTAATAGTATATAACGTTATACGTTATTACGTATTAGTATATAACGTTATACCTCATTACGTAATTGCACATAACGTTATACGTTATTACGTATTAGTATATAACGTTATACGTTAGTACGTAATAGTATATAACGTTATACGTTATTACGTAATAGTATATAACGTTACAAGCTAGTACGTAATAGTACATAACGTTATACGTTATTACGTAATAGTATATAACGTTATACGTTAGTACGTAATTGTATATAACGTTATACGATAGTACGTAATAGTATATAACGTTATACGTTATTACGTATTAGTATATAACGTTATACCTCATTACGTGATAGTATATAACGTGACACGTTAGTATGTAATAGTATATAACGTTTCACGTTAGTACGTAATAGTATATAACGTTATACGTGAGTACGTTTTAGTATATAACGTTATACGTTATTACGTATTAGTATATAACGTTACACGTTAGTACGTAATAGTATATAACGTTATACGTTATTACGTATTAGTATATAACGTGACACGTTAGTACGTATTAGTATATAACGTTACACGTTAGTACGTATTAGTATATAACGTTACACGTTAGTACTTATTAGTATATAACGTTATACGTTTTTACGTAATAGTATATAACGTTGCACGTTAGTACGTAATAGTATATAACGTTATACGTTAGTACGTAATAGTATATAACGTTATACGTTATTACGTATTAGTATATAACGTTACACGTTAGTACGTAGTAGTATATAACGTTATACGTTAGTACGTAATAGTATATAACGTTATACGATAGTACGTAATAGTATATAACGTTATACGTTATTACGTATTAGTATATAACGTTACACGTTAGTACGTAATAGTATATAACGTTATACGTTAGTACGTAATAGTATATAACGTTATACCTTATTACGTATTAATATATAACGTTACACGTTATTACGTATTAGCATATAACGTTATACGTTAGTACGTAATAGTATATAACGTTATACGTTAGTACGTAATAGTATATAACGTTATACGATAGTACGTAATAGTATATAACGTGACACGTTAGTACGTAGTAGTATATAACGTTATACCTCATTACGTGATAGTATATAACGTTATACGATAGTACGTAATAGTATATAACGTTATACGTTATTACGTATTAGTATATAACGTGACACGTTAGTATGTAATAGTATATAACGTTACACGTTAGTACGTAATAGTATATAACGTTGCACGTTAGTACGTAATAGTATATAACGTTATACGTGAGTACGTATTAGTATATAACGTTACACGTTAGTACGTAATAGTATATAACGTTATACGTTATTACGTATTAGTATATAACGTGACACGTTAGTATGTAATAGTATATAACGTTACACGTTAGTATGTAATAGTATATAACGTTTCACGTTAGTACGTAATAGTATATAACGTTATACGTGAGTACGTATTAGTATATAACGTTACACGTTAGTACGTAATAGTATATAACGTTATACGTTATTATGTATTAGTATATAACGTGACACGTTAGTACGTATTAGTATATAACGTTACACGTTAGTACGTATTAGTATATAACGTTACAAGTTAGTACGTATTAGTATATAACGTTACACGTTAGTACGTATTAGTATATAACGTTATACGTTTCTACGTATTAGTATATAACGTTATACGTTAGTACGTAATAGTATATAACGTTATACGTTAGTACGTAATAGTATATAACGTTATACGATAGTACGTAATAGTATATAACGTTATACGTTAGTACGTAATAGTATATAACGTTATACGTTAGTACGTAATAGTATATAACGTTATACGATAGTACGTAATAGTATATAACGTTATACATTATTACGTATTAGTATATAACGTTATACCTCATTACGTAATAGCATATAACGTTATACGTTATTACGTATTAGTATATAACGTTATACGTTATTACGTAATACTATATAACATTACAAGTTAGTACGTAATAGTATATAACGTTATACGTTAGTACGTAATAGTATATAACGTTAAACGTCATTACGTAATAGTATATAACGTTATACGTTAGTACGTAATAGTATATAACGTTATACGACATTACGTAATAGTATATAACGTTATACGTTAGTACGTAATAGTATATAACGTTATACGTTATTATGTAATAGTATATAACGTTACAAGTTAGTACGTAATAGTATATAAAGTTATACGTTAGTACGTAATAGTATATGACGTTATACGTTAGTACGTAATAGTATATAACGTTATACGTTAGCACGTAATAGTATATAACGTTATACGTTATTACGTATTAGTATATAACGTTATACCTCATTACGTAATTGCACATAACGTTATACGTTATTACGTATTAGTATATAACGTTATACGTTAGTACGTAATAGTATATAACGTTATACGTTATTACGTAATAGTATATAACGTTACAAGCTAGTACGTAATAGTACATAACGTTATACGTTATTACGTAATAGTATATAACGTTATACGTTAGTACGTAATTGTATATAACGTTATACGATAGTACGTAATAGTATATAACGTTATACGTTATTACGTATTAGTATATAACGTTATACCTCATTACGTGATAGTATATAACGTGACACGTTAGTATGTAATAGTATATAACGTTTCACGTTAGTACGTAATAGTATATAACGTTATACGTGAGTACGTTTTAGTATATAACGTTATACGTTATTACGTATTAGTATATAACGTTACACGTTAGTACGTAATAGTATATAACGTTTTACGTTATTACGTATTAGTATATAACGTGACACGTTAGTACGTATTAGTATATAACGTTACACGTTAGTACGTATTAGTATATAACGTTACACGTTAGTACTTATTAGTATATAACGTTATACGTTTTTACGTAATAGTATATAACGTTGCACGTTAGTACGTAATAGTATATAACGTTATACGTTAGTACGTAATAGTATATAACGTTATACGTTATTACGTATTAGTATATAACGTTACACGTTAGTACGTAGTAGTATATAACGTTATACGTTAGTACGTAATAGTATATAACGTTATACGATAGTACGTAATAGTATATAACGTTATACGTTATTACGTATTAGTATATAACGTTACACGTTAGTACGTAATAGTATATAACGTTATACGTTAGTACGTAATAGTATATAACGTTATACCTTATTACGTATTAATATATAACGTTACACGTTATTACGTATTAGCATATAACGTTATACGTTAGTACGTAATAGTATATAACGTTATACGTTAGTACGTAATAGTATATAACGTTATACGATAGTACGTAATAGTATATAACGTTATACGTTATTACGTATTAGTATATAACGTTATACCTCATTACGTGATAGTATATAACGTTATACGATAGTACGTAATAGTATATAACGTTATACGTTATTACGTATTAGTATATAACGTGACACGTTAGTATGTAATAGTATATAACGTTACACGTTAGTACGTAATAGTATATAACGTTGCACGTTAGTACGTAATAGTATATAACGTTATACGTGAGTACGTATTAGTATATAACGTTACACGTTAGTACGTAATAGTATATAACGTTATACGTTATTACGTATTAGTATATAACGTGACACGTTAGTATGTAATAGTATATAACGTTACACGTTAGTATGTAATAGTATATAACGTTTCACGTTAGTACGTAATAGTATATAACGTTATACGTGAGTACGTATTAGTATATTACGTTACACGTTAGTACGTAATAGTATATAACGTTATACGTTATTATGTATTAGTATATAACGTGACACGTTAGTACGTATTAGTATATAACGTTACACGTTAGTACGTATTAGTATATAACGTTACACGTTAGTACGTATTAGTATATAACGTTATACGTTTCTACGTATTAGTATATAACGTTATACGTTAGTACGTAATAGTATATAACGTTATACGATAGTACGTAATAGTATATAACGTTATACGTTATTACGTATTAGTATATAACGTTATACCTCATTACGTGATAGTATATAACGTTATACGATAGTACGTAATAGTATATAACGTTATACGTTATTACGTATTAGTATATAACGTGACACGTTAGTATGTAATAGTATATAACGTTACACGTTAGTACGTAATAGTATATAACGTTGCACGTTAGTACGTAATAGTATATAACGTTATACGTGAGTACGTATTAGTATATAACGTGACACGTTAGTACGTATTAGTATATAACGTTACACGTTAGTACGTATTAGTATATAACGTTACACGTTAGTACGTAGTAGTATATAACGTTATACGTTAGTACGTAATAGTATATAACGTTATACGTAATTACGTATTAGTATATAACGTTACACGTTATTACGTAATAGTATATAACGTTATACGTTATTATGTATTAGTATATAACGTTATACGTTATTACGTATTAGTATATAACGTTACACGTTAGTACGTAGTAGTATATAACGTTATACATTAGTACGTAATAGTATATAACGTTATACGATAGTACGTAATAGTATATAACGTTATACGTTATTACGTATTAGTATATAACGTTACACGTTAGTACGTAATAGTATATAACGTTATACGTTAGTACGTAATAGTATATAACGTTATACCTTATTACGTATTAATATATAACGTTACACGTTATTACGTATTAGCATATAACGTTATACGTTAGTACGTAATAGTATATAACGTTATACGTTAGTACGTAATAGTATATAACGTTATACGATAGTACGTAATAGTATATAACGTTATACGTTATTACGTATTAGTATATAACGTTATACCTCATTACGTGATAGTATATAACGTTATACGATAGTACGTAATAGTATATAACGTTATACGTTATTACGTATTAGTATATAACGTGACACGTTAGTATGTAATAGTATATAACGTTACACGTTAGTACGTAATAGTATATAACGTTGCACGTTAGTACGTAATAGTATATAACGTTATACGTGAGTACGTATTAGTATATAACGTTACACGTTAGTACGTAATAGTATATAACGTTATACGTTATTACGTATTAGTATATAACGTGACACGTTAGTATGTAATAGTATATAACGTTACACGTTAGTATGTAATAGTATATAACGTTTCACGTTAGTACGTAATAGTATATAACGTTATACGTGAGTACGTATTAGTATATAACGTTACACGTTAGTACGTAATAGTATATAACGTTATACGTTATTATGTATTAGTATATAACGTGACACGTTAGTACGTATTAGTATATAACGTTACACGTTAGTATGTAATAGTATATAACGTTACACGTTAGTATGTAATAGTATATAACGTTTCACGTTAGTACGTAATAGTATATAACGTTATACGTGAGTACGTATTAGTATATAACGTTACACGTTAGTACGTAATAGTATATAACGTTATACGTTATTATGTATTAGTATATAACGTGACACGTTAGTACGTATTAGTATATAACGTTACACGTTAGTACGTATTAGTATATAACGTTACACGTTAGTACGTATTAGTATATAACGTTATACGTTTTTACGTATTAGTATATAACGTTGCACGTTAGCACGTAATAGTATATAACGTTATACGTTAGTACGTAATAGTATATAACGTTATACGTTATTACGTATTAGTATATAACGTTACACGTTAGTACGTAGTAGTATATAACGTTATACGTTAGTACGAAATAGTATATAACGTTATACGTAATTACGTATTAGTATATAACGTTACACGTTATTACGTAATAGTATATAACGTTATACGTTATTATGTATTAGTATATAACGTTATACGTTATTACGTATTAGTATATAACGTTATACGTTATTACGTATTAGTATATAACGTTACACGTTAGTACGTAATAGTATATAACGTTATACGTTATTACGTAATACCATATAACGTTATACGTTATTAAGTAATAGTATATAACGTTATACGTTAGTACGTAATAGTATATAACGTTATATGTTATTACGTATTAGTATATAACGTGACACGTTAGTACGTAATAGTATATAATGTTATACGTTATTACGTATTAATATATAACGTTACACGTTATTACGTATTAGCATATAACGTTATACGTAGGTACGTAATAGTATATAACGTTATACGTTAGTACGTAATAGTATATAACGTTATACGATAGTACTTAATAGTATATAACGTTATACGTTATTACGTATTAGTATATAACGTTACACGTTATTACGTATTAGTATATAACGTGACACGTTAGTATGTAATAGTATATAACGTTACACGTTAGTACGTAATAGTATATAACGTTGCACGTTAGTACGTAATAGTATATAACGTTATACGTGAGTACGTATTAGTATATAACGTTACACGTTAGTACGTAATAGTATATAACGTTATACGTTATTACGTATTAGTATATAACGTGACACGTTAATATGTAATAGTATATAACGTTACACGTTAGTACGTAATAGTATATAACGTTGCACGTTAGTACGTAATAGTATATAACGTTATACGTGAGTACGTATTAGTATATAACGTTACACGTTAGTACGTAATAGTATATAACGTTATACGTTATTACGTATTAGTATATAACGTTACACGTTAGTACGTAATAGTATATAACGTTATACGTTAGTACGTAATAGTATATAACGTTATACGATAGTACGTAATAGTATATAACGTTATACGTTATTACGTATTAGTATATAACGTTATACCTCATTACGTGATAGTATATAACGTTATACGATAGTACGTAATAGTATATAACGTTATACGTTATTACGTATTAGTATATAACGTGACACGTTAGTATGTAATAGTATATAACGTTACACGTTAGTACGTAATAGTATATAACGTTGCACGTTAGTACGTAATAGTATATAACGTTATACGTGAGTACGTATTAGTATATAACGTTACACGTTAGTACGTAATAGTATATAACGTTATACGTTATTACGTATTAGTATATAACGTGACACGTTAGTATGTAATAGTATATAACGTTACACGTTAGTACGTAATAGTATATAACGTTGCACGTTAGTACGTAATAGTATATAACGTTATACGTGAGTACGTATTAGTATATAACGTTACACGTTAGTACGTAATAGTATATAACGTTATACGTTATTACGTATTAGTATATAACGTTACACTTTAGTATGTATTAGTATATAACGTTCTACGTTAGTACGTAATGGTATATAACGTTATACGTTATTACGTATTAGTATATAACGTTACACGTTATTACGTAATAGTATATAACGTTATACGTTATTACGTATTAGTATATAACGTTATACGTTATTACGTATTAGTATATAACGTTACACGTTAGTACGTAATAGTATATAACGTTATACGTTAGCACGTAATAGTATATAACGTTATACGTTAGTACGTAATAGTATATGACGTTATACGTCATTACGTAATAGTATATAACGTTATACGTTAGTACGTAATACTATATAACGTTATACGTTATTACGTATTAGTATATAACGTTACACTTTAGTATGTATTAGTATATAACGTTATACGTTAGTACGGAATGGTATATATCGTTATACGTTATTACGTATTAGTATATAACGTTACACGTTATTACGTAATAGTATATAACGTTATACGTTAGTACGTAATAGTATATAACGTTATACGATAGTACGTAATAGTATATAACGTTATACGTTATTACGTATTAGTATATAACGTTATACCTCATTACGTGATAGTATATAACGTTATACGTTAGTACGTAATAGTATATAACGTTATACGTTATTACGTATTAGTATATAACGTTGCACGTTATTACGTATTAGTATATAACGTTATACGTTAGTACGTAATAGTATATGACGTTATACGTCATTACGTATTAGTATATAACGTTACACGTTAGTACGTAATAGTATATAACGTTATACGTTAGCACGTAATAGTATATAACGTTATACGTTAGTACGTAATAGTATATGACGTTATACGTCATTACGTAATAGTATATAACGTTATACGTTAGTACGTAATACTATATAACGTTATACGTTATTACGTATTAGTATATAACGTTACACTTTAGTATGTATTAGTATATAACGTTATACGTTAATACGGAATAGTATATAACGTTATACGTTATTACGAATTAGTATATAACGTTACACGTTATTACGTAATAGTATATAACGTTATAAGTTAGTACGTAATAGTATATAACGTTATACGATAGTACGTAATAGTATATAACGTTATACGTTATTACGTATTAGTATATAACGTTATACCTCATTACGTGATAGTATATAACGTTATACGATAGTACGTAATAGTATATAATGTTATACGTTATTACGTATTAGTATATAACGTGACACGTTAGTATGTAATAGTATATAACGTTACACGTTAGTACGTAATAGTATATAACGTTATACGTTAGTACGTAATAGTATATAAGGCTATACGTTAGTACGTAATAGTATATAACGTTATACGTCATTACGTAATAGTATATAACGTTATACGTTAGTACGTAACAGTATATAACGTTATACGTTATTACGTAATAGTATATAACGTTATACGTTGTTACGTATTAGTATATAACGTGACACGTTAGTACGTATTAGTATATAACGTTACACGTTAGTACGTATTAGTATATAACGTTATACGTTAGCACGTAATAGTATATAACGTTATACGTTATTACGTATTAGTATATAACGTTGCACGTTAGTACGTAATAGTATATAACGTTATACGTTAGTACGTAATAGTATATAACGTTATACGTTATTACGTATTAGTATATAACGTTGCACGTTATTACGTATTAGTATATAACGTTATACGTTAGTACGTAATAGTATATGACGTTATACGTCATTACGTATTAGTATATAACGTGACACGTTAGTATGTAATAGTATATAACGTTACACGTTAGTACGTAATAGTATATAACGTTATACGTTAGTACGTAATAGTATATAAGGCTATACGTTAGTACGTAATAGTATATAACGTTATACGTCATTACGTAATAGTATATAACGTTATACGTTAGTACGTAACAGTATATAACGTTATACGTTATTACGTAATAGTATATAACGTTATACGTTATTACGTATTAGTATATAACGTGACACGTTAGTACGTATTAGTATATAACGTTACACGTTAGTACGTATTAGTATATAACGTTATACTTTAGCACGTAATAGTATATAACGTTATACGTTATTACGTATTAGTATATAACGTTGCACGTTAGTACGTAATAGTATATAACGTTATACGTTATTACGTATTAGCATATAACGTGACACGTTAGTACGTAATAGTATATAATGTTATACGTTATTACGTATTAATATATAACGTTACACGTTATTACGTATTAGCATATAACGTTATACGTAGGTACGTAATAGTATATAACGTTATACGTTAGTACGTAATAGTATATAACGTTATACGATAGTACGTAATAGTATATAACGTTATACGTTATTACGTATTAGTATATAACGTTACACGTTAGTACGTAATAGTATATAACGTTATACGTTAGTACGTAATAGTATATAACGTTATACGATAGTACGTAATAGTATATAACGTTATACGTTATTACGTATTAGTATATAACGTTATACCTCATTACGTGATAGTATATAACGTTATACGATAGTACGTAATAGTATATAACGTTATACGTTATTACGTATTAGTATATAACGTGACACGTTAGTATGTAATAGTATATAACGTTACACGTTAGTACGTAATAGTATATAACGTTGCACGTTAGTACGTAATAGTATATAACGTTATACGTGAGTACGTATTAGTATATAACGTTACACGTTAGTACGTAATAGTATATAACGTTATACGTTATTACGTATTAGTATATAACGTGACACGTTAGTATGTAATAGTATATAACGTTACACGTTAGTACGTAATAGTATATAACGTTACACTTTAGTATGTATTAGTATATAACGTTATACGTTAGTACGGAATGGTATATAACGTTATACGTTATTACGTATTAGTATATAACGTTACACGTTATTACGTAATAGTATATAACGTTATACGTTAGTACGTAATAGTATATAACGTTATACGTTAGTACGTAATAGTATATGACGTTATACGTCATTACGTAATAGTATATAACGTTATACGTTAGTACGTAATACTATATAACGTTATACGTTATTACGTATTAGTATATAACGTTACACTTTAGTATGTATTAGTATATAACGTTATACGTTAGTACGGAATGGTATATAACGTTATACGTTATTACGAATTAGTATATAACGTTACACGTTATTACGTAATAGTATATAACGTTATACGTTAGTACGTAATAGTATATAACGTTATACGATAGTACGTAATAGTATATAACGTTATACGTTATTACGTATTAGTATATAACGTTATACCTCATTACGTGATAGTATATAACGTTATACGATAGTACGTAATAGTATATAACGTTATATGTTATTACGTATTAGTATATAACCTGACACGTTAGTACGTAATAGTATATAACGTTATACGTTAGTACGTAATAGTATATAACGTTATACGATAGTACGTAATAGTATATAACGTTATACGTTATTACATAATACCATATAACGTTATACGTTATTAAGTAATAGTATATAACGTTATACGTTAGTACGTAATAGTATATAACGTTATACGTTATTACGTATTAGTATATAACGTTATACCTCATTACGTGATAGTATATAACGTGACACGTTAGTATGTAATAGTATATAACGTTTCACGTTAGTACGTAATAGTATATAACGTTATACGTTATTACGTATTAGTATATAACGTTATACCTCATTACGTGATAGTATATAACGTTATACGATAGTACGTAATAGTATATAACGTTATACGTTATTACGTATTAGTATATAACGTTACACGTTAGTACGTAGTAGTATATAACGTTATACGTTAGTACGTAATAGTATATAACGTTATACGTTATTACGTATTAGTATATAACGTTACACGTTATTACGTAATAGTATATAACGTTATACGTTATTACGTATTAGTATATAACGTTATACGTTATTACGTATTAGTATATAACGTTACACGTTAGTACGTAATAGTATATAACGTTATACGTTATTACATAATACCATATAACGTTACACGTTAGTACGTAATAGTATATAACGTTATACGTTAGTACGTAATAGTATATAACGTTACACGTTAGTACGTAGTAGTATATAACGTTATACGTTAGTACGTAATAGTATATAACGTTATACGTTAGTACGTAATAGTATATAACGTTATACGTCTTTACGTACAGTAGCGGACAAAAGATTAAGACGAAATGGAAAAAATAAATAATTGATTTACTTTCCATAAAAAATATAAATACAGTGTTCTACATTTGGTATTAACTAATTAGGCATTTGTTTATACACTTACAAAAAAAATTTCATTTTGATATTTTGCTCAGTAGCGAAGTTACAAAAAAAGGAACGAAATCTGTATAATATTTTGTCGGTCAAAAGTTTAAGACTACACAAAAAATATTAAGTTTTGGTAAAAAAATATGCACAATTTTTGTTTAAATTCAATATTTTGTCCAATATCCGTTATTTCTTATCACTTCGGTACATCTTCTTGGCATTGAATCTATTAATTTTTTACATTGATCTACCGTAATATTACTCCAAGCTGTTTCAATCGTAGAGTAAAGTTCATTCAAATTTTTCGGTTTATAACCTTGTACTGTCTTTTTTATGATGCTCCACAAGTTCTCGATTGGATTAATATCTGGTGATTGGGACGGCCACGGCAGCACGGTGATATTTTCTTCTTGAAAAAACTGTTTCACAACCCGAGCCGTGTGCTTCGGATCATTATCATTTTGAAAAATAAAATCATCACTCATATTGTTGCGTGCAAAAGGTAACATTGTGTTCTTGAGTATGTCCTTGTATTGAAAACGGTCCATAATTCCATTGATACGACATATCGGACCAGGGCCGCTTCGAGAAAAACACGCCCACACCATAACGTTGCCACCACCATGTTTAAGAGTTTTTAAAACGCACTGTGTTTTCAAACTTTCGCCAATTCGACGTCTAACGTACCGTATCCCGTCAGAACAGACGCGATTGAATTTCGATTCGTCAGAAAACAATACCTTTTGCCAATCTTCACTTGTCCAATGCTTATGAGCTTTAGCAAATGCAAGTCGTCTTTTTCGATTCCTAGAACTCAGCAGTGGTTTCTTTTGGGGTTTTCGTCCTCTTAAGTTAAAGTCTTCTAATCTTCTCCTAACAGTTCTAGCACTAATTTGTGTATCGTTTTCATAGTTTATCTCCGCAGCAATATTATTTGCACTACGAAAACGATCCTTTTCGCTCAATCGATGAATCCGGCGATCCATTTTCGGTGTTGTTTTCCGTGGTCTTCCGTTTTTCGGTTGATCGCAATACATGCCTGTCTTTAAACATTTATACCAAGCTTGTTTACAAGCTGTTTCTGACCTGTTCACTATATTTGCTATTTCGGTGAAGGTTTTACTTTGCTTTCGCAGCCTTACGATTTGTTCCCTTTCGTTTTCAAGTAAATTCTTTGATTTACCCATAGTCTGTTCCTACCTAAATGAATTTTAAGCAATAAAAGGTACACTAAACAATGATTTTGACATTCCAGAATCAAAATGTTCAAAAACTGTACTCGTACTCACGTTTTACACAGATCGTCTTAAACTAATGTCCACTGTTTCCAAGTGCTAGGCGGTAACTAACTGTTGTAACTCCTACATTGTTTGTATTTAACAACTGACTGTCTGAGGTTACGAAGGTCAAACATACAGCTACGTTATTCCAAAGAGACAAACCGAATAGAAGAACAATATGCGTATAAGATGTTTGTAATCCGGTTTACAAATCATCGTCTTAAACTTTTGTCCGCTACTGTAATAGTATATAACGTTATACGTTAGTACGTAATAGTATATAACGTTATACGTTATTACGTATTAGTATATAACGTGACACGTTAGTACGTATTAGTATATAACGTTACACGTTAGTACGTATTAGTATATAACGTTACACGTTAGTACGTATTAGTATATAACGTTATACGTTATTACGTATTAGTATATAACGTTGCACGTTAATACGTAATAGTATATAACGTTATACGTTAGTACGTAATAGTATATAACGTTATACGTTATTACGTATTAGTATATAACGTTACACATTAGTACGTAGTTGTATATAACGTTATACGTTAGTACGTAATAGTATATAACGTTATACGTTAGTACGTAATAGTATATAACGTTATACGTTATTGCGTATTAGTATATAACGTTATACCTCATTACGTGATAGTATATAACGTTATACGATAGTACGTAATAGTATATAACGTTATACGTTATTACGTATTAGTATATAACGTTGCACGTTAATACGTAATAGTATATAACGTTATACGTTATTACGTATTAGTATATAACGTTATACGTTATTACGTATTAGTATATAACGTTATACGTTATTACGTATTAGTATATAACGTTGCACGTTAATACGTAATAGTATATAACGTTATACGTTAGTACGTAATAGTATATAACGTTATACGTTATTACGTATTAGTATATAACGTTACACGTTATTACGTAGTAGTATATAACGTTACAAGTTAGTACGTAATAATATATAACGTTATACGTTAGTACGTAATAGTATATGACGTTATACGTTAGTACGTAATAGTATATAACGTTATACGTTAGTACGTAATAGTATATAACGTTATACGTTAGTGCGTAATAGTATATAACGTTATACGTAATTACGTATTAGTATATAACGTTACACGTTATTACGTAATAGTATATAACGTTATACGTTATTACGTATTAGTATATAACGTTATACCTCATTACGTGATAGTATATAACGTGGCACGTTAGTATGTAATAGTATATAACGTTTCACGTTAGTACGTAATAGTATATAACGTTATACGTGAGTACGTATTAGTATATAACGTTATACGTTAGTACGTATTAGTATATAACGTTATACGTTATTACGTATTAGTATATAACGTTGCACGTTAATACGTAATAGTATATAACGTTATACGTTAGTACGTAATAGTATATAACGTTATACGTTAGTACGTAATAGTATATAACGTTACACGTTAGTACGTAATAGTATATAACGTTATACGTTAGTACGTAATAGTATATAACGTTATACGTTATTACGTATTAGTATATAACGTGACACGTTAGTACGTATTAGTATATAACGTTACACGTTAGTACGTATTAGTATATAACGTTACACGTTAGTACGTATTAGTATATAACGTTATACGTTATTACGTATTAGTATATAACGTTGCACGTTAATACGTAATAGTATATAACGTTATACGTTAGTACGTAATAGTATATAACGTTATACGTTATTACGTATTAGTATATAACGTTACACGTTAGTACGTAGTTGTATATAACGTTATACGTTAGTACGTAATAGTATATAACGTTATACGTTAGTACGTAATAGTATATAACGTTATACGTTATTGCGTATTAGTATATAACGTTATACCTCATTACGTGATAGTATATAACGTTATACGATAGTACGTAATAGTATATAACGTTATACGTTATTACGTATTAGTATATAACGTTGCACGTTAATACGTAATAGTATATAACGTTATACGTTATTACGTATTAGTATATAACGTTATACGATATTACGTATTAGTATATAACGTTATACGTTATTACGTATTAGTATATAACGTTGAACGTTAATACGTAATAGTATATAACGTTATACGTTAGTACGTAATAGTATATAACGTTATACGTTATTACGTATTAGTATATAACGTTACACGTTAGTACGTAGTAGTATATAACGTTACAAGTTAGTACGTAATAATATATAACGTTATACGTTAGTACGTAATAGTATATGACGTTATACGTTAGTACGTAATAGTATATAACGTTATACGTTAGTACGTAATAGTATATAACGTTATACGTTAGTGCGTAATAGTATATAACGTTATACGTTATTACGTATTAGTATATAACGTTACACGTTAGTACGTAATAGTATATAACGTTATACGTTAGTACGTAATAGTATATAACGTTACACGTTAGTACGTAGTAGTATATAACGTTATACGTTAGTACGTAATAGTATATAACGTTATACGTTAGTACGTAATAGTATATAACGTTATATGTTATTACGTATTAGTATATAACGTGACACGTTAGTACGTAATAGTATATAACGTTATACGTTATTACGTATTAGTATATAACGTTACACGTTAGTACGTAGTAGTATATAACGTTATACGTTAGTACGTAATAGTATATAACGTTGTATGTTATTACGTATTAGTATATAACGTTATACGTTAGTACGTAATAGTATATAACGTTATACGTTAGTACGTAATAGTATATAACGTTATACGTTATTACGTATTAGTATATAACGTTACACGTTAGTACGTAATAGTATATAACGTTACACGTTAGTACGTAATAGTATATAACGTTATACGTTAGTACGTAATAGTATATAACGTTATACGTTATTACGTATTAATATATAACGTTACACGTTATTACGTATTAGCATATAACGTTATACGTTAGTACGTAATAGTATATAACGTTATACGTTAGTACGTCATAGTATATAACGTTATACGATAGTACGTAATAGTATATAACGTTATACGTTATTACGTATTAGTATATAACGTTATACCTCATTACGTGATAGTATATAACGTGACACGTTAGTATGTAATAGTATATAACGTTTCACGTTAGTACGTAATAGTATATAACGTTATACGTGAGTACGTATTAGTATATAACGTTATACGTTAGTACGTATTAGTATATAACGTTATACGTTATTCCGTATTAGTATATAACGTTGCACGTTAATACGTAATAGTATATAACGTTATACGTTAGTACGTAATAGTATATAACGTTATACGTTAGTACGTAGTAGTATATAACGTTATACGTTAGTACGTAATAGTATATAACGTTATACGTTAGTACGTAATAGTATATAACGTTGCACGTTAATACGTAATAGTATATAACGTTATACGTTAGTACGTAATAGTATATAACGTTGCACGTTAATACGTAATAGTATATAACGTTATACGTTAGTACGTAATAGTATATAACGTTATACGTTATTACGTATTAGTATATAACGTTATACGTTAGTACGTAATAGTATATAACGTTACACGTTAGTACGTAGAAGTATATAACGTTATACGTTAGTACGTAATAGTATATAACGTTATACGTTAGTACGTAATAGTATATAACGTTATATGTTATTACGTATTAGTATATAACGTGACACGTTAGTACGTAATAGTATATAACGTTATACGTTATTACGTATTAGTATATAACGTTACACGTTAGTACGTATTAGTATATAACGTTATACGTTATTACGTATTAGTATATAACGTTGCACGTTAATACGTAATAGTATATAACGTTATACGTTAGTACGTAATAGTATATAACGTTATACGTTATTACGTATTAGTATATAACGTTACACGTTAGTACGTAGTAGTATATAACGTTATACGTTAGTACGTAATAGTATATAACGTTATACGTTAGTACGTAATAGTATATAACGTTATACGATAGTACGTAATAGTATATAACGTTATACGTTATTACGTATTAGTATATAACGTTACACGTTAGTACGTAGTAGTATATAACGTTATACGTTAGTACGTAATAGTATATAACGTTATACGTTATTACGTAATAGTATATAACGTTACAAGTTAGTACGTAATAGTATATAACGTTATACGTTATTACGTATTAGTATATAACGTTATACCTCATTACGTGATAGTATATAACGTGACACGTTAGTATGTAATAGTATATAACGTTTCACGTTAGTACGTAATAGTATATAACGTTATACGTGAGTACGTATTAGTATATAACGTTATACGTTAGTACGTATTAGTATATAACGTTATACGTTATTACGTATTAGTATATAACGTTGCACGTTAATACGTAATAGTATATAACGTTATACGTTAGTACGTAATAGTATATAACGTTATACGTTAGTACGTAATAGTATATAACGTTATACGTTAGTACGTAATAGTATATAACGTTATACGTTAGTACGTAATAGTATATAACGTTATACGTTATTACGTATTAGTATATAACGTGACACGTTAGTACGTATTAGTATATAACGTGACACGTTAGTACGTATTAGTATATAACGTTACACGTTAGTACGTATTAGTATATAACGTTATACGTTATTACGTATTAGTATATAACGTTGCACGTTAATACGTAATAGTATATAACGTTATACGTTAGTACGTAATAGTATATAACGTTATACGTTATTACGTATTAGTATATAACGTTACACGTTAGTACGTAGTTGTATATAACGTTATACGTTAGTACGTAATAGTATATAACGTTATACGTTAGTACGTAATAGTATATAACGTTATACGTTATTGCGTATTAGTATATAACGTTATACCTCATTACGTGATAGTATATAACGTTATACGATAGTACGTAATAGTATATAACGTTATACGTTATTACGTATTAGTATATAACGTTGCACGTTAATACGTATTAGTATATAACGTTATACGTTATTACGTATTAGTATATAACGTTATACGTTATTACGTATTAGTATATAACGTTATACGTTATTACGTATTAGTATATAACGTTGCACGTTAATACGTAATAGTATATAACGTTATACGTTAGTACGTAATAGTATATAACGTTATACGTTATTACGTATTAGTATATAACGTTACACGTTAGTACGTAGTAGTATATAACGTTACAAGTTAGTACGTAATAATATATAACGTTATACGTTAGTACGTAATAGTATATGACGTTATACGTTAGTACGTAATAGTATATAACGTTATACGTTAGTACGTAATAGTATATAACGTTATACGTTAGTGCGTAATAGTATATAACGTTATACGTTATTACGTATTAGTATATAACGTTACACGTTAGTACGTAATAGTATATAACGTTATACGTTAGTACGTAATAGTATATAACGTTACACGTTAGTACGTAGTAGTATATAACGTTATACGTTAGTACGTAATAGTATATAACGTTTCACGTTAGTACGTAATAGTATATAACGTTATACGTGAGTACGTATTAGTATATAACGTTATACGTTAGTACGTATTAGTATATAACGTTATACGTTATTACGTATTAGTATATAACGTTGCACGTTAATACGTAATAGTATATAACGTTATACGTTAGTACGTAATAGTATATAACGTTATACGTTAGTACGTAATAGTATATAACGTTACACGTTAGTACGTAATAGTATATAACGTTATACGTTAGTACGTAATAGTATATAACGTTATACGTTATTACGTATTAGTATATAACGTGACACGTTAGTACGTATTAGTATATAACGTTACACGTTAGTACGTATTAGTATATAACGTTACACGTTAGTACGTATTAGTATATAACGTTATACGTTATTACGTATTAGTATATAACGTTGCACGTTAATACGTAATAGTATATAACGTTATACGTTAGTACGTAATAGTATATAACGTTATACGTTATTACGTATTAGTATATAACGTTACACGTTAGTACGTAGTTGTATATAACGTTATACGTTAGTACGTAATAGTATATAACGTTATACGTTAGTACGTAATATTATATAACGTTATACGTTATTGCGTATTAGTATATAACGTTATACCTCATTACGTGATAGTATATAACGTTATACGATAGTACGTAATAGTATATAACGTTATACGTTATTACGTATTAGTATATAACGTTGCACGTTAATACGTAATAGTATATAACGTTATACGTTATTACGTATTAGTATATAACGTTATACGATATTACGTATTAGTATATAACGTTATACGTTATTACGTATTAGTATATAACGTTGAACGTTAATACGTAATAGTATATAACGTTATACGTTAGTACGTAATAGTATATAACGTTATACGTTATTACGTATTAGTATATAACGTTACACGTTAGTACGTAGTAGTATATAACGTTACAAGTTAGTACGTAATAATATATAACGTTATACGTTAGTACGTAATAGTATATGACGTTATACGTTAGTACGTAATAGTATATAACGTTATACGTTAGTACGTAATAGTATATAACGTTATACGTTAGTGCGTAATAGTATATAACGTTATACGTTATTACGTATTAGTATATAACGTTACACGTTAGTACGTAATAGTATATAACGTTATACGTTAGTACGTAATAGTATATAACGTTACACGTTAGTACGTAGTAGTATATAACGTTATACGTTAGTACGTAATAGTATATAACGTTATACGTTAGTACGTAATAGTATATAACGTTATACGTTAGTACGTAATAGTATATAACGTTATATGTTATTACGTATTAGTATATAACGTGACACGTTAGTACGTAATAGTATATAACGTTATACGTTATTACGTATTAGTATATAACGTTACACGTTAGTACGTAGTAGTATATAACGTTATACGTTAGTACGTAATAGTATATAACGTTGTATGTTATTACGTATTAGTATATAACGTTATACGTTAGTACGTAATAGTATATAACGTTATACGTTAGTACGTAATAGTATATAACGTTATACGTTATTACGTATTAGTATATAACGTTACACGTTAGTACGTAATAGTATATAACGTTACACGTTAGTACGTAATAGTATATAACGTTATACGTTAGTACGTAATAGCATATAACGTTATACGTTATTACGTATTAATATATAACGTTACACGTTATTACGTATTAGCATATAACGTTATACGTTAGTACGTAATAGTATATAACGTTATACGTTAGTACGTCATAGTATATAACGTTATACGATAGTACGTAATAGTATATAACGTTATACGTTATTACGTATTAGTATATAACGTTATACCTCATTACGTGATAGTATATAACGTGACACGTTAGTATGTAATAGTATATAACGTTTCACGTTAGTACGTAATAGTATATAACGTTATACGTGAGTACGTATTAGTATATAACGTTATACGTTAGTACGTATTAGTATATAACGTTATACGTTATTCCGTATTAGTATATAACGTTGCACGTTAATACGTAATAGTATATAACGTTATACGTTAGTACGTAATAGTATATAACGTTATACGTTAGTACGTAGTAGTATATAACGTTATACGTTAGTACGTAATAGTATATAACGTTATACGTTAGTACGTAATAGTATATAACGTTGCACGTTAATACGTAATAGTATATAACGTTATACGTTAGTACGTAATAGTATATAACGTTGCACGTTAATACGTAATAGTATATAACGTTATACGTTAGTACGTAATAGTATATAACGTTATACGTTATTACGTATTAGTATATAACGTTATACGTTAGTACGTAATAGTATATAACGTTACACGTTAGTACGTAGAAGTATATAACGTTATACGTTAGTACGTAATAGTATATAACGTTATACGTTAGTACGTAATAGTATATAACGTTATATGTTATTACGTATTAGTATATAACGTGACACGTTAGTACGTAATAGTATATAACGTTATACGTTATTACGTATTAGTATATAACGTTACACGTTAGTACGTATTAGTATATAACGTTATACGTTATTACGTATTAGTATATAACGTTGCACGTTAATACGTAATAGTATATAACGTTATACGTTAGTACGTAATAGTATATAACGTTATACGTTATTACGTATTAGTATATAACGTTACACGTTAGTACGTAGTAGTATATAACGTTATACGTTATTACGTATTAGTATATAACGTTACACGTTAGTACGTAGTAGTATATAACGTTATACGTTAGTACGTAATAGTATATAACGTTATACGTTATTACGTAATAGTATATAACGTTACAAGTTAGTACGTAATAGTATATAACGTTATACGTTATTACGTATTAGTATATAACGTTATACCTCATTACGTGATAGTATATAACGTGACACGTTAGTATGTAATAGTATATAACGTTTCACGTTAGTACGTAATAGTATATAACGTTATACGTGAGTACGTATTAGTATATAACGTTATACGTTAGTACGTATTAGTATATAACGTTATACGTTATTACGTATTAGTATATAACGTTGCACGTTAATACGTAATAGTATATAACGTTACACGTTAGTACGTAATAGTATATAACGTTATACGTTAGTACGTAATAGTATATAACGTTATACGTTATTACGTATTAATATATAACGTTACACGTTATTACGTATTAGCATATAACGTTATACGTTAGTACGTAATAGTATATAACGTTATACGTTAGTACGTCATAGTATATAACGTTATACGATAGTACGTAATAGTATATAACGTTATACGTTATTACGTATTAGTATATAACGTTGCACGTTAATACGTAATAGTATATAACGTTATACGTTAGTACGTAATAGTATATAACGTTATACGTTATTACGTATTAGTATATAACGTTACACGTTATTACGTAGTAGTATATAACGTTACAAGTTAGTACGTAATAATATATAACGTTATACGTTAGTACGTAATAGTATATGACGTTATACGTTAGTACGTAATAGTATATAACGTTATACGTTAGTACGTAATAGTATATAACGTTATACGTTAGTGCGTAATAGTATATAACGTTATACGTAATTACGTATTAGTATATAACGTTACACGTTATTACGTAATAGTATATAACGTTATACGTTATTACGTATTAGTATATAACGTTATACCTCATTACGTGATAGTATATAACGTGGCACGTTAGTATGTAATAGTATATATCGTTTCACGTTAGTACGTAATAGTATATAACGTTATACGTGAGTACGTATTAGTATATAACGTTATACGTTAGTACGTATTAGTATATAACGTTATACGTTATTACGTATTAGTATATAACGTTGCACGTTAATACGTAATAGTATATAACGTTATACGTTAGTACGTAATAGTATATAACGTTATACGTTAGTACGTAATAGTATATAACGTTATACGTTAGTACGTAATAGTATATAACGTTATACGTTAGTACGTAATAGTATATAACGTTATACGTTATTACGTATTAGTATATAACGTGACACGTTAGTACGTATTAGTATATAACGTTACACGTTAGTACGTATTAGTATATAACGTTACACGTTAGTACGTATTAGTATATAACGTTATACGTTATTACGTATTAGTATATAACGTTGCACGTTAATACGTAATAGTATATAACGTTATACGTTAGTACGTAATAGTATATAACGTTATACGTTATTACGTATTAGTATATAACGTTACACGTTAGTACGTAGTTGTATATAACGTTATACGTTAGTACGTAATAGTATATAACGTTATACGTTAGTACGTAATAGTATATAACGTTATACGTTATTGCGTATTAGTATATAACGTTATACCTCATTACGTGATAGTATATAACGTTATACGATAGTACGTAATAGTATATAACGTTATACGTTATTACGTATTAGTATATAACGTTGCACGTTAATACGTAATAGTATATAACGTTATACGTTATTACGTATTAGTATATAACGTTACACGTTATTACGTATTAGCATATAACGTTATACGTTAGTACGTAATAGTATATAACGTTATACGTTAGTACGTCATAGTATATAACGTTATACGATAGTACGTAATAGTATATAACGTTATACGTTATTACGTATTAGTATATAACGTTATATCTCATTACGTGATAGTATATAACGTGACACGTTAGTATGTAATAGTATATAACGTTTCACGTTAGTACGTAATAGTATATAACGTTATACGTGAGTACGTATTAGTATATAACGTTATACGTTAGTACGTATTAGTATATAACGTTATACGTTATTACGTATTAGTATATAACGTTGCACGTTAATACGTAATAGTATATAACGTTATACGTTAGTACGTAATAGTATATAACGTTATACGTTAGTACGTAGTAGTATATAACGTTATACGTTAGTACGTAATAGTATATAACGTTATACGTTAGTACGTAATAGTATATAACGTTATACGTTATTACGTATTAGTATATAACGTGACACGTTAGTACGTATTAGTATATAACGTTACACGTTAGTACGTATTAGTATATAACGTTACACGTTAGTACGTATTAGTATATAACGTTATACGTTATTACGTATTAGTATATAACGTTGCACGTTAATACGTAGTAGTATATAACGTTATACGTTAGTACGTAATAGTATATAACGTTATACGTTATTACGTATTAGTATATAACGTTACACGTTAGTACGTAGTAGTATATAACGTTATACGTTAGTACGTAATAGTATATAACGTTATACGTTAGTACGTAATAGTATATAACGTTATACGATAGTACGTAATAGTATATAACGTTATACGTTATTACGTATTAGTATATAACGTTACACGTTAGTACGTAGTAGTATATAACGTTATACGTTAGTACGTAATAGTATATAACGTTATACGTTATTACGTAATAGTATATAACGTTACAAGTTAGTACGTAATAGTATATAACGTTATACGTTAGTACGTATTAGTATATAACGTTATACGTTATTACGTATTAGTATATAACGTTACACGTTATTACGTAATAGTATATAACGTTATACGTTATTACGTATTAGTATATAACGTTATACGTTATTACGTATTAGTATATAACGCTACACGTTAGTACGTAATAGTATATAACGTTATACGTTATTACATAATACCATATAACGTTATACGTTAGTACGTAATAGTATATAACGTTATACGTTAGCACGTAAGAGTATATAACGTTATACGATAGTACGTAATAGTATATAAGGCTATACGTTAGTACGTAATAGTATATAACGTTATACGTCATTACGTAATAGTATATAACGTTATACGTTAGTACGTAATAGTATATAACGTTACACGTTAGTACGTAATAGTATATAACGTTATACGTTAGTACGTAATAGTATATAACGATATACGTAATTACGTATTAGTATATAACGTTACACGTTATTACGTAATAGTATATAACGTTATACGTTATTACGTATTAGTATATAACGTTATACGTTATTACGTATTAGTATATAACGTTATACGTTATTACGTATTAGTATATAACGTTACACGTTAGTACGTAATAGTATATAACGTTATACGTTATTACATAATACCATATAACGTTACACGTTAGTACGTAATAGTATATAACGTTATACGTTAGTACGTAATAGTATATAACGTTACACGTTAGTACGTAGTAGTATATAACGTTATACGTTAGTACGTAATAGTATATAACGTTATACGTTAGTACGTAATAGTATATAACGTTATACGTCTTTACGTAATAGTATATAACGTTATACGTTAGTACGTAATAGTATATAACGTTATACGTTATTACGTAATAGTATATAACGTTATACGTTATTACGTAATAGTATATAACGTTACAAGTTAGTACGTAATAATATATAACGTTATACGTTAGTACGTAATAGTATATGACGTTATACGTTAGTACGTAATAGTATATAACGTTATACGTTAGTACGTAATAGTATATAACGTTATACGTTAGTACGTAATAGTATATAACGTTATACGTAATTACGTATTAGTATATAACGTTACACGTTATTACGTAATAGTATATAACGTTATACGTTATTACGTATTAGTATATAACGTTATACCTCATTACGTGATAGTATATAACGTGACACGTTAGTACGTAATAGTATATAACGTTATACGTGAGTACGTATTAGTATATAACGTTATACGTTAGTACGTATTAGTATATAACGTTATACGTTATTACGTATTAGTATATAACGTTGCACGTTAATACGTAATAGTATATAACGTTATACGTTAGTACGTAATAGTATATAACGTTATACGTTAGTACGTAATAGTATATAACGTTATACGTTAGTACGTAATAGTATATAACGTTATACGTTAGTACGTAATAGTATATAACGTTATACGTTATTACGTATTAGTATATAACGTGACACGTTAGTACGTATTAGTATATAACGTTACACGTTAGTACGTATTAGTATATAACGTTACACGTTAGTACGTATTAGTATATAACGTTATACGTTATTACGTATTAGTATATAACGTTGCACGTTAATACGTAATAGTATATAACGTTATACGTTAGTACGTAATAGTATATAACGTTATACGTTATTACGTATTAGTATATAACATTACACGTTAGTACGTAGTTGTATATAACGTTATACGTTAGTACGTAATAGTATATAACGTTATACGTTAGTACGTAATAGTATATAACGTTATACGTTATTACGTATTAGTATATAACGTTTCACGTTAGTACGTAGTAGTATATAACGTTACAAGTTAGTACGTAATAATATATAACGTTATACGTTAGTACGTAATAGTATATAACGTTATACGTTAGTACGTAATAGTATATAACGTTACACGTTAGTACGTAGTAGTATATAACGTTATACGTTAGTACGTAATAGTATATAACGTTATACGTTAGTACGTAATAGTATATAACGTTATATGTTATTACGTATTAGTATATAACGTGACACGTTAGTACGTAATAGTATATAACGTTATACGTTATTACGTATTAGTATATAACGTTACACGTTAGTACGTAGTAGTATATAACGTTATACGTTAGTACGTAATAGTATATAACGTTATATGTTATTACGTATTAGTATATAACGTTATACGTTAGTACGTAATAGTATATAACGTTATACGTTAGTACGTAATAGTATATAACGTTATACGTTATTACGTATTAGTATATAACGTTACACGTTAGTACGTAATAGTATATAACGTTACACGTTAGTACGTAATAGTATATAACGTTATACGTTAGTACGTAATAGTATATAACGTTATACGTTATTACGTATTAATATATAACGTTACACGTTATTACGTATTAGCATATAACGTTATACGTTAGTGCGTAATAGTATATAACGTTATACGTTAGTACGTAATAGTATATAACGTTATACGATAGTACGTAATAGTATATAACGTTATACGTTATTACGTATTAGTATATAACGTTATACCTCATTACGTGATAGTATATAACGTGACACGTTAGTATGTAATAGTATATAACGTTTCACGTTAGTACGTAATAGTATATAACGTTATACGTGAGTACGTATTAGTATATAACGTTATACGTTAGTACGTATTAGTATATAACGTTATACGTTATTACGTATTAGTATATAACGTTGCACGTTAATACGTAATAGTATATAACGTTATACGTTAGTACGTAATAGTATATAACGTTATACGTTATTACGTATTAGTATATAACGTTACACGTTAGTACGTAGTTGTATATAACGTTATACGTTAGTACGTAATAGTATATAACGTTACACGTTAGTACGTAGTTGTATATAACGTTATACGTTAGTACGTAATAGTATATAACGTTATACGTTAGTACGTAATAGTATATAACGTTATACGTTATTCCGTATTAGTATATAACGTTGCACGTTAATACGTAATAGTATATAACGTTATACGTTAGTACGTAATAGTATATAACGTTATACGTTAGTACGTAGTAGTATATAACGTTATACGTTAGTACGTAATAGTATATAACGTTATACGTTAGTACGTAATAGTATATAACGTTATACGTTATTACGTATTAGTATATAACGTTGCACGTTAATACGTAATAGTATATAACGTTATACGTTAGTACGTAATAGTATATAACGTTATACGTTATTACGTATTAGTATATAACGTTACACGTTAGTACGTAGTAGTATATAACGTTATACGTTAGTACGTAATAGTATATAACGTTATACGTTAGTACGTAATAGTATATAACGTTATACGATAGTACGTAATAGTATATAACGTTATACGTTATTACGTATTAGTATATAACGTTACACGTTAGTACGTAGTAGTATATAACGTTATACGTTAGTACGTAATAGTATATAACGTTATACGTTATTACGTAATAGTATATAACGTTACAAGTTAGTACGTAATAGTATATAACGTTATACGTTATTACGTATTAGTATATAACGTTATACCTCATTACGTGATAGTATATAACGTGACACGTTAGTATGTAATAGTATATAACGTTTCACGTTAGTACGTAATAGTATATAACGTTATACGTGAGTACGTATTAGTATATAACGTTATACGTTAGTACGTATTAGTATATAACGTTATACGTTATTACGTATTAGTATATAACGTTGCACGTTAATACGTAATAGTATATAACGTTATACGTTAGTACGTAATAGTATATAACGTTATACGTTAGTACGTAATAGTATATAACGTTATACGTTAGTACGTAATAGTATATAACGTTATACGTTAGTACGTAATAGTATATAACGTTATACGTTATTACGTATTAGTATATAACGTGACACGTTAGTACGTATTAGTATATAACGTGACACGTTAGTACGTATTAGTATATAACGTTACACGTTAGTACGTATTAGTATATAACGTTATACGTTATTACGTATTAGTATATAACGTTGCACGTTAATACGTAATAGTATATAACGTTATACGTTAGTACGTAATAGTATATAACGTTATACGTTATTACGTATTAGTATATAACGTTACACGTTAGTACGTAGTTGTATATAACGTTATACGTTAGTACGTAATAGTATATAACGTTATACGTTAGTACGTAATAGTATATAACGTTATACGTTATTGCGTATTAGTATATAACGTTATACCTCATTACGTGATAGTATATAACGTTATACGATAGTACGTAATAGTATATAACGTTATACGTTATTACGTATTAGTATATAACGTTGCACGTTAATACGTATTAGTATATAACGTTATACGTTATTACGTATTAGTATATAACGTTATACGTTATTACGTATTAGTATATAACGTTATACGTTATTACGTATTAGTATATAACGTTGCACGTTAATACGTAATAGTATATAACGTTATACGTTAGTACGTAATAGTATATAACGTTATACGTTATTACGTATTAGTATATAACGTTACACGTTAGTACGTAGTAGTATATAACGTTACAAGTTAGTACGTAATAATATATAACGTTATACGTTAGTACGTAATAGTATATGACGTTATACGTTAGTACGTAATAGTATATAACGTTATACGTTAGTACGTAATAGTATATAACGTTATACGTTAGTGCGTAATAGTATATAACGTTATACGTTATTACGTATTAGTATATAACGTTACACGTTAGTACGTAATAGTATATAACGTTATACGTTAGTACGTAATAGTATATAACGTTACACGTTAGTACGTAGTAGTATATAACGTTATACGTTATTACGTATTAGTATATAACGTTACACGTTAGTACGTAATAGTATATAACGTTACACGTTAGTACGTAATAGTATATAACGTTATACGTTAGTACGTAATAGTATATAACGTTATACGTTATTACGTATTAATATATAACGTTACACGTTATTACGTATTAGCATATAACGTTATACGTTAGTACGTAATAGTATATAACGTTATACGTTAGTACGTCATAGTATATAACGTTATACGATAGTACGTAATAGTATATAACGTTATACGTTATTACGTATTAGTATATAACGTTATATCTCATTACGTGATAGTATATAACGTGACACGTTAGTATGTAATAGTATATAACGTTTCACGTTAGTACGTAATAGTATATAACGTTATACGTGAGTACGTATTAGTATATAACGTTATACGTTAGTACGTATTAGTATATAACGTTATACGTTATTACGTATTAGTATATAACGTTGCACGTTAATACGTAATAGTATATAACGTTATACGTTAGTACGTAATAGTATATAACGTTATACGTTAGTACGTAGTAGTATATAACGTTATACGTTAGTACGTAATAGTATATAACGTTATACGTTAGTACGTAATAGTATATAACGTTATACGTTATTACGTATTAGTATATAACGTGACACGTTAGTACGTATTAGTATATAACGTTACACGTTAGTACGTATTAGTATATAACGTTACACGTTAGTACGTATTAGTATATAACGTTATACGTTATTACGTATTAGTATATAACGTTGCACGTTAATACGTAGTAGTATATAACGTTATACGTTAGTACGTAATAGTATATAACGTTATACGTTATTACGTATTAGTATATAACGTTACACGTTAGTACGTAGTAGTATATAACGTTATACGTTAGTACGTAATAGTATATAACGTTATACGTTAGTACGTAATAGTATATAACGTTATACGATAGTACGTAATAGTATATAACGTTATACGTTATTACGTATTAGTATATAACGTTACACGTTAGTACGTAGTAGTATATAACGTTATACGTTAGTACGTAATAGTATATAACGTTATACGTTATTACGTAATAGTATATAACGTTACAAGTTAGTACGTAATAGTATATAACGTTATACGTTAGTACGTATTAGTATATAACGTTATACGTTATTACGTATTAGTATATAACGTTACACGTTATTACGTAATAGTATATAACGTTATACGTTATTACGTATTAGTATATAACGTTATACGTTATTACGTATTAGTATATAACGCTACACGTTAGTACGTAATAGTATATAACGTTATACGTTATTACATAATACCATATAACGTTATACGTTAGTACGTAATAGTATATAACGTTATACGTTAGCACGTAAGAGTATATAACGTTATACGATAGTACGTAATAGTATATAAGGCTATACGTTAGTACGTAATAGTATATAACGTTATACGTCATTACGTAATAGTATATAACGTTATACGTTAGTACGTAATAGTATATAACGTTACACGTTAGTACGTAATAGTATATAACGTTATACGTTAGTACGTAATAGTATATAACGATATACGTAATTACGTATTAGTATATAACGTTACACGTTATTACGTAATAGTATATAACGTTATACGTTATTACGTATTAGTATATAACGTTATACGTTATTACGTATTAGTATATAACGTTATACGTTATTACGTATTAGTATATAACGTTACACGTTAGTACGTAATAGTATATAACGTTATACGTTATTACATAATACCATATAACGTTACACGTTAGTACGTAATAGTATATAACGTTATACGTTAGTACGTAATAGTATATAACGTTACACGTTAGTACGTAGTAGTATATAACGTTATACGTTAGTACGTAATAGTATATAACGTTATACGTTAGTACGTAATAGTATATAACGTTATACGTCTTTACGTAATAGTATATAACGTTATACGTTAGTACGTAATAGTATATAACGTTATACGTTATTACGTAATAGTATATAACGTTATACGTTATTACGTAATAGTATATAACGTTACAAGTTAGTACGTAATAATATATAACGTTATACGTTAGTACGTAATAGTATATGACGTTATACGTTAGTACGTAATAGTATATAACGTTATACGTTAGTACGTAATAGTATATAACGTTATACGTTAGTACGTAATAGTATATAACGTTATACGTAATTACGTATTAGTATATAACGTTACACGTTATTACGTAATAGTATATAACGTTATACGTTATTACGTATTAGTATATAACGTTATACCTCATTACGTGATAGTATATAACGTGACACGTTAGTACGTAATAGTATATAACGTTATACGTGAGTACGTATTAGTATATAACGTTATACGTTAGTACGTATTAGTATATAACGTTATACGTTATTACGTATTAGTATATAACGTTGCACGTTAATACGTAATAGTATATAACGTTATACGTTAGTACGTAATAGTATATAACGTTATACGTTAGTACGTAATAGTATATAACGTTATACGTTAGTACGTAATAGTATATAACGTTATACGTTAGTACGTAATAGTATATAACGTTATACGTTATTACGTATTAGTATATAACGTGACACGTTAGTACGTATTAGTATATAACGTTACACGTTAGTACGTATTAGTATATAACGTTACACGTTAGTACGTATTAGTATATAACGTTATACGTTATTACGTATTAGTATATAACGTTGCACGTTAATACGTAATAGTATATAACGTTATACGTTAGTACGTAATAGTATATAACGTTATACGTTATTACGTATTAGTATATAACATTACACGTTAGTACGTAGTTGTATATAACGTTATACGTTAGTACGTAATAGTATATAACGTTATACGTTAGTACGTAATAGTATATAACGTTATACGTTATTACGTATTAGTATATAACGTTTCACGTTAGTACGTAGTAGTATATAACGTTACAAGTTAGTACGTAATAATATATAACGTTATACGTTAGTACGTAATAGTATATAACGTTATACGTTAGTACGTAATAGTATATAACGTTACACGTTAGTACGTAGTAGTATATAACGTTATACGTTAGTACGTAATAGTATATAACGTTATACGTTAGTACGTAATAGTATATAACGTTATATGTTATTACGTATTAGTATATAACGTGACACGTTAGTACGTAATAGTATATAACGTTATACGTTATTACGTATTAGTATATAACGTTACACGTTAGTACGTAGTAGTATATAACGTTATACGTTAGTACGTAATAGTATATAACGTTATATGTTATTACGTATTAGTATATAACGTTATACGTTAGTACGTAATAGTATATAACGTTATACGTTAGTACGTAATAGTATATAACGTTATACGTTATTACGTATTAGTATATAACGTTACACGTTAGTACGTAATAGTATATAACGTTACACGTTAGTACGTAATAGTATATAACGTTATACGTTAGTACGTAATAGTATATAACGTTATACGTTATTACGTATTAATATATAACGTTACACGTTATTACGTATTAGCATATAACGTTATACGTTAGTGCGTAATAGTATATAACGTTATACGTTAGTACGTAATAGTATATAACGTTATACGATAGTACGTAATAGTATATAACGTTATACGTTATTACGTATTAGTATATAACGTTATACCTCATTACGTGATAGTATATAACGTGACACGTTAGTATGTAATAGTATATAACGTTTCACGTTAGTACGTAATAGTATATAACGTTATACGTGAGTACGTATTAGTATATAACGTTATACGTTAGTACGTATTAGTATATAACGTTATACGTTATTACGTATTAGTATATAACGTTGCACGTTAATACGTAATAGTATATAACGTTATACGTTAGTACGTAATAGTATATAACGTTATACGTTATTACGTATTAGTATATAACGTTACACGTTAGTACGTAGTTGTATATAACGTTATACGTTAGTACGTAATAGTATATAACGTTACACGTTAGTACGTAGTTGTATATAACGTTATACGTTAGTACGTAATAGTATATAACGTTATACGTTAGTACGTAATAGTATATAACGTTATACGTTATTGCGTATTAGTATATAACGTTATACCTCATTACGTGATAGTATATAATGTTATACGATAGTACGTAATAGTATATAACGTTATACGTTATTACGTATTAGTATATAACGTTGCACGTTAATACGTAATAGTATATAACGTTATACGTTATTACGTATTAGTATATAACGTTATACGTTATTACGTATTAGTATATAACGTTATACGTTATTACGTATTAGTATATAACGTTGCACGTTAATACGTAATAGTATATAACGTTATACGTTAGTACGTAATAGTATATAACGTTATACGTTATTACGTATTAGTATATAACGTTACACGTTAGTACGTATTAGTATATAACGTTACACGTTAGTACGTAATAGTATATAACGTTATACGTTATTACATAATACCATATAACGTTATACGTTAGTACGTAATAGTATATAACGTTATACGTTAGCACGTAAGAGTATATAACGTTATACGATAGTACGTAATAGTATATAAGGCTATACGTTAGTACGTAATAGTATATAACGTTATACGTCATTACGTAATATTATATAACGTTATACGTTAGTACGTAATAGTATATAACGTTACACGTTAGTACGTAATAGTATATAACGTTATACGTTAGTACGTAATAGTATATAACGATATACGTAATTACGTATTAGTATATAACGTTACACGTTATTACGTAATAGTATATAACGTTATACGTTATTACGTATTAGTATATAACGTTACACGTTAGTACGTAATAGTATATAACGTTATACGTTATTACATAATACCATATAACGTTACACGTTAGTACGTAATAGTATATAACGTTACACGATAGTACGTAATAGTATATAACGTTATACGTTAGTACGTAATAGTATATAACGTTATACGTTATTACGTATTAATATATAACGTTACACGTTATTACGTATTAGCATATAACGTTATACGTTAGTGCGTAATAGTATATAACGTTATACGTTAGTACGTAATAGTATATAACGTTATACGATAGTACGTAATAGTATATAACGTTATACGTTATTACGTATTAGTATATAACGTTATACCTCATTACGTGATAGTATATAACGTGACACGTTAGTATGTAATAGTATATAACGTTTCACGTTAGTACGTAATAGTATATAACGTTATACGTGAGTACGTATTAGTATATAACGTTATACGTTAGTACGTATTAGTATATAACGTTATACGTTATTACGTATTAGTATATAACGTTGCACGTTAATACGTAATAGTATATAACGTTATACGTTAGTACGTAATAGTATATAACGTTATACGTTATTACGTATTAGTATATAACGTTACACGTTAGTACGTAGTTGTATATAACGTTATACGTTAGTACGTAATAGTATATAACGTTATACGTTAGTACGTAATAGTATATAACGTTATACGTTATTGCGTATTAGTATATAACGTTATACCTCATTACGTGATAGTATATAATGTTATACGATAGTACGTAATAGTATATAACGTTATACGTTATTACGTATTAGTATATAACGTTGCACGTTAATACGTAATAGTATATAACGTTATACGTTATTACGTATTAGTATATAACGTTATACGTTATTACGTATTAGTATATAACGTTATACGTTATTACGTATTAGTATATAACGATGCACGTTAATACGTAATAGTATATAACGTTATACGTTAGTACGTAATAGTATATAACGTTATACGTTATTACGTATTAGTATATAACGTTACACGTTAGTACGTAGTAGTATATAACGTTACAAGTTAGTACGTAATAATATATAACGTTATACGTTAGTACGTAATAGTATATGACGTTATACGTTAGTACGTAATAGTATATAACGTTATACGTTAGTACGTAATAGTATATAACGTTATACGTTAGTGCGTAATAGTATATAACGTTATACGTTATTACGTATTAGTATATAACGTTACACGTTAGTACGTAATAGTATATAACGTTATACGTTAGTACGTAATAGTATATAACGTTACACGTTAGTACGTAATAGTATATAACGTTATACGTTATTACGTATTAATATATAACGTTACACGTTATTACGTATTAGCATATAACGTTATACGTTAGTACGTAATAGTATATAACGTTATACGTTAGTACGTCATAGTATATAACGTTATACGATAGTACGTAATAGTATATAACATTATACGTTATTACGTATTAGTATATAACGTTATACCTCATTACGTGATAGTATATAACGTGACACGTTAGTATGTAATAGTATATAACGTTTCACGTTAGTACGTAATAGTATATAACGTTATACGTGAGTACGTATTAGTATATAACGTTATACGTAAGTACGTATTAGTATATAACGTTATACGTTATTACGTATTAGTATATAACGTTGCACGTTAATACGTAATAGTATATAACGTTATACGTTAGTACGTAATAGTATATAACGTTATACGTTAGTACGTAGTAGTATATAACGTTATACGTTAGTACGTAATAGTATATAACGTTATACGTTAGTACGTAATAGTATATAACGTTATACGTTATTACGTATTAGTATATAACGTGACACGTTAGTACGTATTAGTATATAACGTTACACGTTAGTACGTATTAGTATATAACGTTACACGTTAGTACGTATTAGTATATAACGTTATACGTTATTACGTATTAGTATATAACGTTGCACGTTAATACGTAATAGTATATAACGTTATACGTTAGTACGTAATAGTATATAACGTTATACGTTATTACGTATTAGTATATAACGTTATACGTTATTACGTATTAGTATATAACGTTACACGTTATTACGTAATAGTATATAACGTTATACGTTATTACGTATTAGTATATAACGTTATACGTTATTACGTATTAGTATATAACGTTACACGTTAGTACGTAATAGTATATAACGTTATACGTTATTACATAATACCATATAACGTTATACGTTAGTACGTAATAGTATATAACGTTATACGTTAGCACGTAAGAGTATATAACGTTATACGATAGTACGTAATAGTATATAAGGCTATACGTTAGTACGTAATAGTATATAACGTTATACGTCATTACGTAATAGTATATAACGTTATACGTTAGTACGTAGTAGTATATAACGTTATACGTTAGTACGTAATAGTATATAACGTTATACGTTAGTACGTAATAGTATATAACGTTATACGTTATTACGTATTAGTATATAACGTGACACGTTAGTACGTATTAGTATATAACGTTACACGTTAGTACGTATTAGTATATAACGTTACACGTTAGTACGTATTAGTATATAACGTTATACGTTATTACGTATTAGTATATAACGTTGCACGTTAATACGTATTAGTATATAACGTTACACGTTATTACGTAATAGTATATAACGTTATACGTTATTACGTATTAGTATATAACGTTATACGTTATTACGTATTAGTATATAACGTTATACGTTATTACGTATTAGTATATAACGTTACACGTTAGTACGTAATAGTATATCACGTTATACGTTATTACATAATACCATATAACGTTACACGTTAGTACGTAATAGTATATAACGTTATACGTTAGTACGTAATAGTATATAACGTTACACGTTAGTACGTAGTAGTATATAACGTTATACGTTAGTACGTAATAGTATATAACGTTATATGTTATTTCGTATTAGTATATAACGTTACACGTTATTACGTATTAGTATAGAACGTTATACGTTAGTACGTAATAGTATATAACGTTATACGTTAGTACGTAGTAGTATATAACGTTATACGTTATTACGTATTAGTATATAACGTTACACGTTATTACGTAATACTATATAACGTTATACGTCATTACGTAATAGTATATAACGTTATACGTTATTACGTATTAATATATAACGTTACACGTTATTACGTATTAGCATATAACGTTATACGTTAGTACGTAATAGTATATAACGTTATACGTTAGTACGTCATAGTATATAACGTTATACGATAGTACGTAATAGTATATAACATTATACGTTATTACGTATTAGTATATAACGTTATACCTCATTACGTGATAGTATATAACGTGACACGTTAGTATGTAATAGTATATAACGTTTCACGTTAGTACGTAATAGTATATAACGTTATACGTGAGTACGTATTAGTATATAACGTTATACGTTAGTACGTATTAGTATATAACGTTATACGTTATTACGTATTAGTATATAACGTTGCACGTTAATACGTAATAGTATATAACGTTATACGTTAGTACGTAATAGTATATAACGTTATACGTTAGTACGTAGTAGTATATAACGTTATACGTTAGTACGTAATAGTATATAACGTTATACGTTAGTACGTAATAGTATATAACGTTATACGTTATTACGTATTAGTATATAACGTGACACGTTAGTACGTATTAGTATATAACGTTACACGTTAGTACGTATTAGTATATAACGTTACACGTTAGTACGTATTAGTATATAACGTTATACGTTATTACGTATTAGTATATAACGTTGCACGTTAATACGTAATAGTATATAACGTTATACGTTAGTACGTAATAGTATATAACGTTATACGTTATTACGTATTAGTATATAACGTTACACGTTAGTACGTAGTAGTATATAACGTTATACGTTAGTACGTAATAGTATATAACGTTATACGTTAGTACGTAATAGTATATAACGTTATACTATAGTACGTAATAGTATATAACGTTATACGTTATTACGTATTAGTATATAACGTTACACGTTAGTACGTAGTAGTATATAACGTTATACGTTAGTACGTAATAGTATATAACGTTATACGTTATTACGTAATAGTATATAACGTTACAAGTTAGTACGTAATAGTATATAACGTTATACGTTAGTACGTATTAGTATATAACGTTATACGTTATTACGTATTAGTATATAACGTTACACGTTATTACGTAATAGTATATAACGTTATACGTTATTACGTATTAGTATATAACGTTATACGTTATTACGTATTAGTATATAACGTTACACGTTAGTACGTAATAGTATATAACGTTATACGTTATTACATAATACCATATAACGTTATACGTTAGTACGTAATAGTATATAACGTTATACGTTAGCACGTAAGAGTATATAACGTTATACGATAGTACGTAATAGTATATAAGGCTATACGTTAGTACGTAATAGTATATAACGTTATACGTCATTACGTAATAGTATATAACGTTATACGTTAGTACGTAATAGTATATAACGTTACACGTTAGTACGTAATAGTATATAACGTTATACGTTAGTACGTAATAGTATATAACGATATACGTAATTACGTATTAGTATATAACGTTACACGTTATTACGTAATAGTATATAACGTTATACGTTATTACGTATTAGTATATAACGTTATACGTTATTACGTATTAGTATATAACGTTATACGTTATTACGTATTAGTATATAACGTTACACGTTAGTACGTAATAGTATATCACGTTATACGTTATTACATAATACCATATAACGTTACACGTTAGTACGTAATAGTATATAACGTTATACGTTAGTACGTAATAGTATATAACGTTACACGTTAGTACGTAGTAGTATATAACGTTATACGTTAGTACGTAATAGTATATAACGTTATACGTTAGTACGTAATAGTATATAACGTTATACGTCTTTACGTAATAGTATATAACGTTATACGTTAGTACGTAATAGTATATAACGTTATACGTTATTACGTAATAGTATATAACGTTATACGTTATTACGTAATAGTATATAACGTTACAAGTTAGTACGTAATAATATATAACGTTATACGTTAGTACGTAATAGTATATGACGTTATACGTTAGTACGTAATAGTATATAACGTTATACGTTAGTACGTAATAGTATATAACGTTATACGTTAGTACGTAATAGTATATAACGTTATACGTAATTACGTATTAGTATATAACGTTACACGTTATTATGTAATAGTATATAACGTTATACGTTATTACGTATTAGTATATAACGTTATACCTCATTACGTGATAGTATATAACGTGACACGTTAGTACGTAATAGTATATAACGTTATACGTGAGTACGTATTAGTATATAACGTTATACGTTAGTACGTATTAGTATATAACGTTATACGTTATTACGTATTAGTATATAACGTTGCACGTTAATACGTAATAGTATATAACGTTATACGTTAGTACGTAATAGTATATAACGTTATACGTTAGTACGTAATAGTATATAACGTTATACGTTAGTACGTAATAGTATATAACGTTATACGTTAGTACGTAATAGTATATAACGTTATACGTTATTACGTATTAGTATATAACGTGACACGTTAGTACGTATTAGTATATAACGTTACACGTTAGTACGTATTAGTATATAACGTTACACGTTAGTACGTATTAGTATATAACGTTATACGTTATTACGTATTAGTATATAACGTTGCACGTTAATACGTAATAGTATATAACGTTATACGTTAGTACGTAATAGTATATAACGTTATACGTTATTACGTATTAGTATATAACATTACACGTCAGTACGTAGTTGTATATAACGTTATACGTTAGTACGTAATAGTATATAACGTTATACGTTAGTACGTAATAGTATATAACGTTATACGTCATTACGTATTAGTATATAACGTTACACGTTAGTACGTAGTATTATATCACGTTACAAGTTAGTACGTAATAATATATAACGTTATACGTTAGTACGTAATAGTATATGACGTTATACGTTAGTACGTAATAGTATATAACGTTACACGTTAGTACGTAATAGTATATAACGTTATACGTTAGTGCGTAATAGTATATAACGTTATACGTTATTACGTATTAGTATATAACGTTACACGTTAGTACGTAATAGTATATAACGTTATACGTTAGTACGTAATAGTATATAACGTTACACGTTAGTACGTAGTAGTATATAACGTTATACGTTAGTATGTAATAGTATATAACGTTATACGTTAGTACGTAATAGTATATAACGTTATATGTTATTACGTATTAGTATATAACGTGACACGTTAGTACGTAATAGTATATAACGTTATACGTTATTACGTATAAGTATATAACGTTACACGTTAGTACGTAGTAGTATATAACGTTATACGTTAGTACGTAATAGTATATAACGTTATATGTTATTACGTATTAGTATATAACGTTATACGTTAGTACGTAATAGTATATAACGTTATACGTTAGTACGTAATAGTATATAACGTTATACGTTATTACGTATTAGTATATAACGTTACACGTTAGTACGTAATAGTATATAACGTTACACGTTAGTACGTAATAGTATATAACGTTATACGTTAGTACGTAATAGTATATAACGTTATACGTTATTACGTATTAATATATAACGTTACACGTTATTACGTATTAGCATATAACGTTATACGTTAGTGCGTAATAGTATATAACGTTATACGTTAGTACGTAATAGTATATAACGTTATACGATAGTACGTAATAGTATATAACGTTATACGTTATTACGTATTAGTATATAACGTTATACCTCATTACGTGATAGTATATAACGTGACACGTTAGTATGTAATAGTATATAACGTTTCACGTTAGTACGTAATAGTATATAACGTTATACGTGAGTACGTATTAGTATATAACGTTATACGTTAGTACGTATTAGTATATAACGTTATACGTTATTACGTATTAGTATATAACGTTGCACGTTAATACGTAATAGTATATAACGTTATACGTTAGTACGTAATAGTATATAACGTTATACGTTAGTACGTAGTAGTATATAACGTTATACGTTAGTACGTAATAGTATATAACGTTATACGTTAGTACGTAATAGTATATAACGTTATATGTTATTACGTATTAGTATATAACGTGACACGTTAGTACGTAATAGTATATAACGTTATACGTTATTACGTATTAGTATATAACGTTGCACGTTAATACGTAATAGTATATAACGTTATACGTTAGTACGTAATAGTATATAACGTTACACGCTAGTACGTAGTAGTATATAACGTTATACGTTATTACGTATTAGTATATAACGTTACACGCTAGTACGTAGTAGTATACAACGTTATACGTTAGTACGTATTAGTATATTACGTTACACGTTAGTACGTAGTAGTATATAACGTTATACGTTAGTACGTAATAGTATAAACGTTATATGTTATTACGTATTAGTATATAACGTTATACGTTAGTACGTAATAGTATATAACGTTATACGTTATTACGTATTAGTATATAACGTTATACGTTAGTACGTAATAGTATATAACGTTATACGTAATTACGTATTAGTATATAACGTTACACGTTATTACGTAATAGTATATAACGTTATACGTTATTACGTATTAGTATATAACGTTATACGTTATTACGTATTAGTATATAACGTTATACGTTATTACGTATTAGTATATAACGTTACACGTTAGTACGTAATAGTATATAACGTTATACGTTATTACATAATACCATATAACGTTATACGTTATTAAGTAATAGTATATAACGTTATACGTTAGTACGTAATAGTATATAACGTTATATGTTATTACGTATTAGTATATAACGTGACACGTTAGTACGTAATAGTATATAACGTTATACGATAGTACGTAATAGTATATAACGTTATACGTCTTTACGTAATAGTATATAACGATATACGTTAGTACGTAATAGTATATAACGTTATACGTTATTACGTAATAGTATATAACGTTACAAGTTAGTACGTAATAATATATAACGTTATACGTTAGTACGTAATAGTATATGACGTTATACGTTAGTACGTAATAGTATATAACGTTATACGTTAGTACGTAATAGTATATAACGTTATACGTTAGTACGTAATAGTATATAACGTTATACGTAATTACGTATTAATATATAACGTTACACGTTATTACGTAATAGTATATAACGTTATACGTTATTACGTATTAGTATATAACGTTATACCTCATTACGTGATAGTATATAACGTGACACGTTAGTATGTAATAGTATATAACGTTTCACGTTAGTACGTAATAGTATATAACGTTATACGTGAGTACGTATTAGTATATAACGTTATACGTTAGTACGTATTAGCATATAACGTTATACGTTAGTACGTAATAGTATATAACGTTATACGTTAGTACGTAATAGTATATAACGTTATACGATAGTACGTAATAGTATATAACGTTATACGTTATTACGTATTAGTATATAACGTTACACGTTAGTACGTAATAGTATATAACGTTATACGTTAGTACGTAATAGTATATAACGTTATACGTTATTACGTATTAGTATATAACGTTACACGTTAGTACGTAATAGTATATAACGTTATACGTTAGTACGAAATAGTATATAACGTTATACGTTAGTACGTAATTATATATAACGTTATACGTTATTACGTATTAATATATAACGTTACACGTTATTACGTATTAGCATATAACGTTATACGTTAGTACGTAATAGTATATAACGTTATACGTTAGTACGTAATAGTATATAACGTTATACGATAGTACGTAATAGTATATAAGGCTATACGTTAGTACGTAATAGTATATAACGTTATACGTCATTACGTAATAGTATATAACGTTATACGTTAGTACGTAATAGTATATAACGTTATACGTTCTTACGTAATAGTATATAACGTTACAAGTTAGTACGTAATAGTATATAACGTTATACGTTAGTACGTATTAGTATATAACGTTATACGTTATTACGTATTAGTATATAACGTTACACGTTAGTACGTAATAGTATATAACGTTATACGTTAGTACGTAATAGTATATAACGTTGTACGTTATTACGTATTAGTATATAACGTTACACGTTAGTACGTAATAGTATATAACGTTATACGTTAGTACGTAATAGTATATAACGTTATACGTTATTACGTGTTAGTATATAACGTTACACGTTAGTACGTAATAGTATATAACGTTATACGTTAGTACGTAATAGTATATAACGTTATACGTTAGTACGTAATTATATATAACGTTATACGTTATTACGTATTAATATATAACGTTACACGTTATTACGTATTAGCATATAACGTTATACGTTAGTACGTAATAGTATATAACGTTATACGTTAGTACGTAATAGTATATAACGTTATACGATAGTACGTAATAGTATATAAGGCTATACGTTAGTACGTAATAGTATATAACGTTATACGTCATTACGTAATAGTATATAACGTTATACGTTAGTACGTAATAGTATATAACGTTATACGTTCTTACGTAATAGTATATAACGTTACAAGTTAGTACGTAATAGTATATAACGTTATACGTTAGTACGTATTAGTATATAACGTTGTACGTTATTACGTATTAGTATATAACGTTACACGTTAGTACGTAATAGTATATAACGTTATACGTTAGTACGTAATAGTATATAACGTTATACGTTAGTACGTAATTATATATAACGTTATACGATATTACGTATTAATATATAACGTTACACGTTATTACGTATTAGCATATAACGTTATACGTTAGTACGTAATAGTATATAACGTTATACGTTAGTACGTAATAGTATATAACGTTATACGATAGTACGTAATAGTATATAAGGCTATACGTTAGTACGTAATAGTATATAACGTTATACGTCATTACGTAATAGTATATAACGTTATACGTTAGTACGTAATAGTATATAACGTTATACGTTCTTACGTAATAGTATATAACGTTACAAGTTAGTACGTAATAGTATATAACGTTATACGTTAGTACGTATTAGTATATAACGTTATACGTTATTACGTATTAGTATATAACGTTACACGTTAGTACGTAATAGTATATAACGTTATACGTTAGTACGTAATAGTATATAACGTTATACGTAATTACGTATTAGTATATAACGTTACACGTTATTACGTAATAGTATATAACGTTATACGTTATTACGTATTAGTATATAACGTTATACGTTATTACGTATTAGTATATAACGTTACACGTTAGTACGTAATAGTATATAACGTTATACGTTATTACATAATACCATATAACGTTATACGTTATTAAGTAATAGTATATAACGTTATACGTTAGTACGTAATAGTATATAACGTTATATGTTATTACGTATTAGTATATAACGTGACACGTTAGTACGTAATAGTATATAACGTTATACGATAGTACGTAATAGCATATAACGTTATACGTCTTTACGTAATAGTATATAACGTTATACGTTAGTACGTAATAGTATATAACGTTATACGTTATTACGTAATAGTATATAACGTTACAAGTCAGTACGTAATAATATATAACGTTATACGTTAGTACGTAATAGTATATGACGTTATACGTTAGTACGTAATAGTATATAACGTTATACGTTAGTACGTAATAGTATATAACGTTATACGTTAGTACGTAATAGTATATAACGTTATATAGTAATTACGTATTAGTATATAACGTTACACGTTATTACGTAATAGTATATAACGTTATACGTTATTACGTATTAGTATATAACGTTATACCTCATTACGTGATAGTATATAACGTTATACGTGAGTACGTATTAGTATATAACGTTATACGTTAGTACGTATTAGTATATAACGTTATACGTTATTACGTATTAGTATATAACGTTGCACGTTAATACGTAATAGTATATAACGTTATACGTTAGTACGTAATAGTATATAACGTTATACGTTATTACGTATTAGTATATAACGTTACACGTTAGTACGTAGTAGTATATAACGTTATACGTTAGTACGTAATAGTATATAACGTTATACGTTAGTACGTAATAGTATATAACGTTATACGTTATTGCGTATTAGTATATAACGTTATACCTCATTACGTGATAGTATATAACGTTATACGATAGTACGTAATAGTATATAACGTTATACGTTATTACGTATTAGTATATAACGTTACACGTTAGTACGTAATAGTATATAACGTTATACGTTATTACATAATACCATATAACGTTATACGTTATTAAGTAATAGTATATAACGTTATACGTTAGTACGTAATAGTATATAACGTTATATGTTATTACGTATTAGTATATAACGTGACACGTTAGTACGTAATAGTATATAACGTTATACGATAGTACGTAATAGCATATAACGTTATACGTCTTTACGTAATAGTATATAACGTTATACGTTAGTACGTAATAGTATATAACGTTATACGTTATTACGTAATAGTATATAACGTTACAAGTTAGTACGTAATAATATATAACGTTATACGTTAGTACGTAATAGTATATGACGTTATACGTTAGTACGTAATAGTATATAACGTTATACGTTAGTACGTAATAGTATATAACGTTATACGTTAGTACGTAATAGTATATAACGTTATATAGTAATTACGTATTAGTATATAACGTTACACGTTATTACGTAATAGTATATAACGTTATACGTTATTACGTATTAGTATATAACGTTATACCTCATTACGTGATAGTATATAACGTTATACGTGAGTACGTATTAGTATATAACGTTATACGTTAGTACGTATTAGTATATAACGTTATACGTTATTACGTATTAGTATATAACGTTGCACGTTAATACGTAATAGTATATAACGTTATACGTTAGTACGTAATAGTATATAACGTTATACGTTATTACGTATTAGTATATAACGTTACACGTTAGTACGTAGTAGTATATAACGTTATACGTTAGTACGTAATAGTATATAACGTTATACGTTAGTACGTAATAGTATATAACGTTATACGTTATTGCGTATTAGTATATAACGTTATACCTCATTACGTGATAGTATATAACGTTATACGATAGTACGTAATAGTATATAACGTTATACGTTATTACGTATTAGTATATAACGTTACACGTTAGTACGTAATAGTATATAACGTTATACGTTAGTACGTAATAGTATATAACGTTATACGTGAGTGCGTATTAGTATATAACGTTATACGTTAGTACGTAATAGTATATAACGTTATACGTTATTACGTATTAGTATATAACGTTACACGTTAGTACGTAGTAGTATATAACGTTATACGTTAGTACGTAATAGTATATAACGTTATACGTTAGTACGTAATAGTATATAACGTTATACGTTATTACGTATTAGTATATAACGTTGCACGTTATTACGTATTAGTATATAACGTTATACGTTAGTACGTAATAGTATATGACGTTATACGTCATTACGTAATAGTATAATACGTTATACGTTAGTACGTAATACTATATAACGTTATACGTTATTACGTATTAGTATATAACGTTACACGTTAGTACGTAATAGTATATAACGTTATACGTTATTACATAATACCATATAACGTTATACGTTATTAAGTAATAGTATATAACGTTATACGTTAGTACGTAATAGTATATAACGTTATATGTTATTACGTATTAGTATATAACGTGACACGTTAGTACGTAATAGTATATAACGTTATACGATAGTACGTAATAGCATATAACGTTATACGTCTTTACGTAATAGTATATAACGTTATACGTTAGTACGTAATAGTATATAACGTTATACGTTATTACGTAATAGTATATAACGTTACAAGTTAGTACGTAATAATATATAACGTTATACGTTAGTACGTAATAGTATATGACGTTATACGTTAGTACGTAATAGTATATAACGTTATACGTTAGTACGTAATAGTATATAACGTTATACGTTAGTACGTAATAGTATATAACGTTATACGTAATTACGTATTAGTATATAACGTTACACGTTATTACGTAATAGTATATAACGTTATACGTTATTACGTATTAGTATATAACGTTATACCTCATTACGTGATAGTATATAACGTTATACGTGAGTACGTATTAGTATATAACGTTATACGTTAGTACGTATTAGTATATAACGTTATACGTTATTACGTATTAGTATATAACGTTGCACGTTAATACGTAATAGTATATAACGTTATACGTTAGTACGTAATAGTATATAACGTTATACGTTATTACGTATTAGTATATAACGTTACACGTTAGTACGTAGTAGTATATAACGTTATACGTTAGTACGTAATAGTATATAACGTTATACGTTAGTACGTAATAGTATATAACGTTATACGTTATTGCGTATTAGTATATAACGTTATACCTCATTACGTGATAGTATATAACGTTATACGATAGTACGTAATAGTATATAACGTTATACGTTATTACGTATTAGTATATAACGTTACACGTTAGTACGTAATAGTATATAACGTTATACGTTAGTACGTAATAGTATATAACGTTATACGTGAGTGCGTATTAGTATATAACGTTATACGTTAGTACGTAATAGTATATAACGTTATACGTTATTACGTATTAGTATATAACGTTACACGTTAGTACGTAGTAGTATATAACGTTATACGTTAGTACGTAATAGTATATAACGTTATACGTTATTACGTATTAGTATATAACGTTGCACGTTATTACGTATTAGTATATAACGTTATACGTTAGTACGTAATAGTATATGACGTTATACGTCATTACGTAATAGTATAATACGTTATACGTTAGTACGTAATACTATATAACGTTATACGTTATTACGTATTAGTATATAACGTTACACTTTAGTATGTATTAGTATATAACGCTATAGGTTAGTACGGAATGGTATATAACGTTATACGTTATTACGTATTAGTATATAACGTTACACGTTATTACGTAATAGTATATAACGTTATACGTTAGTACGTAATAGTATATAACGTTATACGATAGTACGTAATAGTATATAACGTTATACGTTATTACGTATTAGTATATAACGTTATACCTCATTACGTGATAGTACATAACGTTATACGATAGTACGTAATAGTATATAACGTTATACGTTATTACGTATTAGTATATAACGTGACACGTTAGTATGTAATAGTATATAACGTTACACGTTAGTACGTAATAGTATATAACGTTATACGTTAGTACGTATTAGTATATAACGTTATACGTTAGCACATAATAGTATATAACGTTATACGTTATTACGTATTAGTATATAACGTTGCACGTTAGTACGTAATAGTATATAACGTTATACGTTAGCACGTAATAGTATATAACGTTATACCTTATTACGTATTAGTATATAACGTTATACGTTAGTACGTAATAGTATATAACGTTATACGTCATTACGTAATAGTATATAACGTTATACGTTATTACGTATTAGTATATAACGTGACACGTTAGTACGTATTAGTATATAACGTTACACGTTAGTACGTATTAGTATATAACGTTACACGTTAGTACGTATTAGTATATAACGTTATACGTTATTACGTATTAGTATATAACGTTGCACGTTATTACGTATTAGTATATAACGTTATACGTTAGTACGTAATAGTATATAACGTTACACGTTAGTACGTAATAGTATATAACGTTATACGTTATTACGTAATACCATATAACGTTATACGTTATTAAGTAATAGTATATAACGTTATACGTTAGTACGTAATAGTATATAACGTTATATGTTATTACGTATTAGTATATAACGTTACACTTTAGTATGTATTAGTATATAACGTTATACGTTAGTACGTAATGGTATATAACGTTATACGTTATTACGTATTAGTATATAACGTTACACGTTATTACGTAATAGTATATAACGTTATACGTTATTACGTATTAGTATATAACGTTATACGTTATTACGTATTAGTATATAACGTGACACGTTAGTACGTATTAGTATATAACGTTATACCTCATTACGTGATAGTATATAACGTTATACGATAGTACGTAATAGTATATAACGTTATACGTTATTACGTATTAGTATATAACGTTACACGTTAGTACGTAGTAGTATATAACGTTATACGTTAGTACGTAATAGTATATAACGTTATACGTTATTACGTAATAGTATATAACGTTACAAGTTAGTACGTAATAGTATATAACGTTATACGTTAGTACGTATTAGTATATAACGTTATACGTTATTACGTATTAGTATATAACGTTACACGTTATTACGTAATAGTATATAACGTTATACGTTATTACGTAATAGTATATAACGTTATATGTTATTACGTATTAGTATATAACGTTATACGTTATTACGTAATAGTATATAACGTTACAAGTTAGTACGTAATAGTATATAACGTTATACGTTAGTAAGTAATAGTATATAACGTTACACGTTAGTACGTAATAGTATATATCGTTATACGTTAGTACGTAATAGTATATAACGTTATACGTAATTACGTATTAGTATATAACGTTACAGGTTATTACGTAATAGTATATAACGTTATACGTTATTACGTATTAGTATATAACGTTATACGTTATTACGTATTAGTATATAACGTTATACGTTACTACGTATTAGTATATAACGTTACACGTTAGTACGTAATAGTATATAACGTTATACGTTATTACATAATACCATATAACGTTACACGTTAGTACGTAATAGTATATAACGTTATACGTTAGTACGTAATAGTATATAACGTTACACGTTAGTACGTAGTAGTATATAACGTTATACGTTAGTACGTAATAGTATATAACGTTATACGTTAGTACGTAATAGTATATAACGTTATACGTCTTTACGTAATAGTATATAACGTTATACGTTAGTACGTAATAGTATATAACGTTATACGTTATTACGTAATAGTATATAACGTTACAAGTTAGTACGTAATAATATATAACGTTATACGTTAGTACGTAATAGTATATGACGTTATACGTTAGTACGTAATAGTATATAACGTTATACGTTAGTACGTAATAGTATATAACGTTATACGTTAGTACGTAATAGTATATAACGTGACACGTTAGTACGTAATAGTATATAACGTTATACGATAGTACGTAATAGTATATAACGTTATACGTCTTTACGTAATAGTATATAACGTTATACGTTAGTACGTAATAGTATATAACGTTATACGTTATTACGTAATAGTATATAACGTTACAAGTTAGTACGTAATAATATATAACGTTATACGTTAGTACGTAATAGTATATGACGTTATACGTTAGTACGTAATAGTATATAACGTTATACGTTAGTACGTAATAGTATATAACGTTATACGTTAGTACGTAATAGTATATAACGTTATACGTAATTACGTATTAGTATATAACGTTACACGTTATTACGTAATAGTATATAACGTTATACGTTATTACGTATTAGTATATAACGTTATACGTTATTACGTATTAGTATATAACGTGACACGTTAGTATGTATTAGTATATAACGTTACACGTTAGTACGTAATAGTATATAACGTTATACGTTAGTACGTAATAGTATATAACGTTATACGTTAGTACGTAATTATATATAACGTTATACGTTATTACGTATTAATATATAACGTTACACGTTATTACGTATTAGCATATAACGTTATACGTTAGTACGTAATAGTATATAACGTTATACGTTAGTACGTAATAGTATATAACGTTATACGATAGTACGTAATAGTATATAAGGCTATACGTTAGTACGTAATAGTATATAACGTTATACGTCATTACGTAATAGTATATAACGTTATACGTTAGTACGTAATAGTATATAACGTTATACGTTCTTACGTAATAGTATATAACGTTACAAGTTAGTACGTAATAGTATATAACGTTATACGTTAGTACGTATTAGTATATAACGTTATACGTTATTACGTATTAGTATATAACGTTACACGTTAGTACGTAATAGTATATAACGTTATACGTTAGTACGTAATAGTATATAACGTTGTACGTTATTACGTATTAGTATATAACGTTACACGTTAGTACGTAATAGTATATAACGTTATACGTTAGTACGTAATAGTATATAACGTTATACGTTATTACGTATTAGTATATAACGTTACACGTTAGTACGTAATAGTATATAACGTTATACGTTAGTACGTAATAGTATATAACGTTATACGTTAGTACGTAATTATATATAACGTTATACGTTATTACGTATTAATATATAACGTTACACGTTATTACGTATTAGCATATAACGTTATACGTTAGTACGTAATAGTATATAACGTTATACGTTAGTACGTAATAGTATATAACGTTATACGATAGTACGTAATAGTATATAAGGCTATACGTTAGTACGTAATAGTATATAACGTTATACGTCATTACGTAATAGTATATAACGTTATACGTTAGTACGTAATAGTATATAACGTTATACGTTCTTACGTAATAGTATATAACGTTACAAGTTAGTACGTAATAGTATATAACGTTATACGTTAGTACGTATTAGTATATAACGTTATACGTTATTACGTATTAGTATATAACGTTACACGTTAGTACGTAATAGTATATAACGTTATACGTTAGTACGTAATAGTATATAACGTTGTACGTTATTACGTATTAGTATATAACGTTACACGTTAGTACGTAATAGTATATAACGTTGTACGTTATTACGTATTAGTATATAACGTTACACGTTAGTACGTAATAGTATATAACGTTATACGTTAGTACGTAATAGTATATAACGTTATACGTTAGTACGTAATTATATATAACGTTATACGATATTACGTATTAATATATAACGTTACACGTTATTACGTATTAGCATATAACGTTATACGTTAGTACGTAATAGTATATAACGTTATACGTTAGTACGTAATAGTATATAACGTTATACGATAGTACGTAATAGTATATAAGGCTATACGTTAGTACGTAATAGTATATAACGTTATACGTCATTACGTAATAGTATATAACGTTATACGTTAGTACGTAATAGTATATAACGTTATACGTTCTTACGTAATAGTATATAACGTTACAAGTTAGTACGTAATAGTATATAACGTTATACGTTAGTACGTATTAGTATATAACGTTATACGTTATTACGTATTAGTATATAACGTTACACGTTAGTACGTAATAGTATATAACGTTATACGTTAGTACGTAATAGTATATAACGTTATACGTAATTACGTATTAGTATATAACGTTACACGTTATTACGTAATAGTATATAACGTTATACGTTATTACGTATTAGTATATAACGTTATACGTTATTACGTATTAGTATATAACGTTACACGTTAGTACGTAATAGTATATAACGTTATACGTTATTACATAATACCATATAACGTTATACGTTATTAAGTAATAGTATATAACGTTATACGTTAGTACGTAATAGTATATAACGTTATATGTTATTACGTATTAGTATATAACGTGACACGTTAGTACGTAATAGTATATAACGTTATACGATAGTACGTAATAGTATATAACGTTATACGTCTTTACGTAATAGTATATAACGTTATACGTTAGTACGTAATAGTATATAACGTTATACGTTATTACGTAATAGTATATAACGTTACAAGTTAGTACGTAATAATATATAACGTTATACGTTAGTACGTAATAGTATATGACGTTATACGTTAGTACGTAATAGTATATAACGTTATACGTTAGTACGTAATAGTATATAACGTTATACGTTAGTACGTAATAGTATATAACGTTATACGTAATTACGTATTAGTATATAACGTTACACGTTATTACGTAATAGTATATAACGTTATACGTTATTACGTATTAGTATATAACGTTATACCTCATTACGTGATAGTATATAACGTTATACGTGAGTACGTATTAGTATATAACGTTATACGTTAGTACGTATTAGTATATAACGTTATACGTTATTACGTATTAGTATATAACGTTGCACGTTAATACGTAATAGTATATAACGTTATACGTTAGTACGTAATAGTATATAACGTTATACGTTATTACGTATTAGTATATAACGTTACACGTTAGTACGTAGTAGTATATAACGTTATACGTTAGTACGTAATAGTATATAACGTTATACGTTAGTACGTAATAGTATATAACGTTATACGTTATTGCGTATTAGTATATAACGTTATACCTCATTACGTGATAGTATATAACGTTATACGATAGTACGTAATAGTATATAACGTTATACGTTATTACGTATTAGTATATAACGTTACACGTTAGTACGTAATAGTATATAACGTTATACGTTAGTACGTAATAGTATATAACGTTATACGTGAGTGCGTATTAGTATATAACGTTATACGTTAGTACGTAATAGTATATAACGTTATACGTTATTACGTATTAGTATATAACGTTACACGTTAGTACGTAGTAGTATATAACGTTATACGTTAGTACGTAATAGTATATAACGTTATACGTTAGTACGTAATAGTATATAACGTTATACGTTATTACGTATTAGTATATAACGTTGCACGTTGGTACGTAATAGTATATGACGTTATACGTCATTACGTAATAGTATATAACGTTATACGTTAGCACGTAATAGTATATAACGTTGCACGTTATTACGTATTAGTATATAACGTTATACGTTAGTACGTAATAGTATATGACGTTATACGTCATTACGTAATAGTATAATACGTTATACGTTAGTACGTAATACTATATAACGTTATACGTTATTACGTATTAGTATATAACGTTACACTTTAGTATGTATTAGTATATAACGCTATAGGTTAGTACGGAATGGTATATAACGTTATACGTTATTACGTATTAGTATATAACGTTACACGTTATTACGTAATAGTATATAACGTTATACGTTAGTACGTAATAGTATATAACGTTATACGATAGTACGTAATAGTATATAACGTTATACGTTATTACGTATTAGTATATAACGTTATACCTCATTACGTGATAGTACATAACGTTATACGATAGTACGTAATAGTATATAACGTTATACGTTATTACGTATTAGTATATAACGTGACACGTTAGTATGTAATAGTATATAACGTTACACGTTAGTACGTAATAGTATATAACGTTATACGTTAGTACGTATTAGTATATAACGTTATACGTTAGCACATAATAGTATATAACGTTATACGTTATTACGTATTAGTATATAACGTTGCACGTTAGTACGTAATAGTATATAACGTTATACGTTAGCACGTAATAGTATATAACGTTATACCTTATTACGTATTAGTATATAACGTTATACGTTAGTACGTAATAGTATATAACGTTATACGTCATTACGTAATAGTATATAACGTTATACGTTATTACGTATTAGTATATAACGTGACACGTTAGTACGTATTAGTATATAACGTTACACGTTAGTACGTATTAGTATATAACGTTACACGTTAGTACGTATTAGTATATAACGTTATACGTTATTACGTATTAGTATATAACGTTGCACGTTATTACGTATTAGTATATAACGTTATACGTTAGTACGTAATAGTATATAACGTTACACGTTAGTACGTAATAGTATATAACGTTATACGTTATTACGTAATACCATATAACGTTATACGTTATTAAGTAATAGTATATAACGTTATACGTTAGTACGTAATAGTATATAACGTTATATGTTATTACGTATTAGTATATAACGTTACACTTTAGTATGTATTAGTATATAACGTTATACGTTAGTACGTAATGGTATATAACGTTATACGTTATTACGTATTAGTATATAACGTTACACGTTATTACGTAATAGTATATAACGTTATACGTTATTACGTATTAGTATATAACGTTATACGTTATTACGTATTAGTATATAACGTGACACGTTAGTACGTATTAGTATATAACGTTATACCTCATTACGTGATAGTATATAACGTTATACGATAGTACGTAATAGTATATAACGTTATACGTTATTACGTATTAGTATATAACGTTACACGTTAGTACGTAGTAGTATATAACGTTATACGTTAGTACGTAATAGTATATAACGTTATACGTTATTACGTAATAGTATATAACGTTACAAGTTAGTACGTAATAGTATATAACGTTATACGTTAGTACGTATTAGTATATAACGTTATACGTTATTACGTATTAGTATATAACGTTACACGTTATTACGTAATAGTATATAACGTTATACGTTATTACGTAATAGTATATAACGTTATATGTTATTACGTATTAGTATATAACGTTATACGTTATTACGTAATAGTATATAACGTTACAAGTTAGTACGTAATAGTATATAACGTTATACGTTAGTAAGTAATAGTATATAACGTTACACGTTAGTACGTAATAGTATATATCGTTATACGTTAGTACGTAATAGTATATAACGTTATACGTAATTACGTATTAGTATATAACGTTACAGGTTATTACGTAATAGTATATAACGTTATACGTTATTACGTATTAGTATATAACGTTATACGTTATTACGTATTAGTATATAACGTTATACGTTACTACGTATTAGTATATAACGTTACACGTTACTACGTAATAGTATATAACGTTATACGTTATTACATAATACCATATAACGTTACACGTTAGTACGTAATAGTATATAACGTTATACGTTAGTACGTAATAGTATATAACGTTACACGTTAGTACGTAGTAGTATATAACGTTATACGTTAGTACGTAATAGTATATAACGTTATACGTTAGTACGTAATAGTATATAACGTTATACGTCTTTACGTAATAGTATATAACGTTATACGTTAGTACGTAATAGTATATAACGTTATACGTTATTACGTAATAGTATATAACGTTACAAGTTAGTACGTAATAATATATAACGTTATACGTTAGTACGTAATAGTATATGACGTTATACGTTAGTACGTAATAGTATATAACGTTATACGTTAGTACGTAATAGTATATAACGTTATACGTTAGTACGTAATAGTATATAACGTGACACGTTAGTACGTAATAGTATATAACGTTATACGATAGTACGTAATAGTATATAACGTTATACGTCTTTACGTAATAGTATATAACGTTATACGTTAGTACGTAATAGTATATAACGTTATACGTTATTACGTAATAGTATATAACGTTACAAGTTAGTACGTAATAATATATAACGTTATACGTTAGTACGTAATAGTATATGACGTTATACGTTAGTACGTAATAGTATATAACGTTATACGTTAGTACGTAATAGTATATAACGTTATACGTTAGTACGTAATAGTATATAACGTTATACGTAATTACGTATTAGTATATAACGTTACACGTTATTACGTAATAGTATATAACGTTATACGTTATTACGTATTAGTATATAACGTTATACCTCATTACGTGATAGTATATAACGTGACACGTTAGTATGTAATAGTATATAACGTTTCACGTTAGTACGTAATAGTATATAACGTTATACGTGAGTACGTATTAGTATATAACGTTATACGTTAGTACGTATTAGTATATAACGTTATACGTTATTACGTATTAGTATATAACGTTGCACGTTAATACGTAATAGTATATAACGTTATACGTTAGTACGTAATAGTATATAACGTTATACGTTATTACGTATTAGTATATAACGTTACACGTTAGTACGTAGTAGTATATAACGTTATACGTTAGTACGTAATAGTATATAACGTTATACGTTAGTACGTAATAGTATATAACGTTATACGTTATTGCGTATTAGTATATAACGTTATACCTCATTACGTGATAGTATATAACGTTATACGATAGTACGTAATAGTATATAACGTTATACGTTATTACGTATTAGTATATAACGTTACACGTTAGTACGTAATAGTATATAACGTTATACGTTAGTACGTAATAGTATATAACGTTATACGTGAGTGCGTATTAGTATATAACGTTATACGTTAGTACGTAATAGTATATAACGTTATACGTTATTACGTATTAGTATATAACGTTACACGTTAGTACGTAGTAGTATATAACGTTATACGTTAGTACGTAATAGTATATAACGTTATACGTTAGTACGTAATAGTATATAACGTTATACGTTATTACGTATTAGTATATAACGTTGCACGTTGGTACGAAATAGTATATGACGTTATACGTCATTACGTAATAGTATATAACGTTATACGTTAGCACGTAATAGTATATAACGTTGCACGTTATTACGTATTAGTATATAACGTTATACGTTAGTACGTAATAGTATATGACGTTATACGTCATTACGTAATAGTATAATACGTTATACGTTAGTACGTAATACTATATAACGTTATACGTTATTACGTATTAGTATATAACGTTACACTTTAGTATGTATTAGTATATAACGCTATAGGTTAGTACGGAATGGTATATAACGTTATACGTTATTACGTATTAGTATATAACGTTACACGTTATTACGTAATAGTATATAACGTTATACGTTAGTACGTAATAGTATATAACGTTATACGATAGTACGTAATAGTATATAACGTTATACGTTATTACGTATTAGTATATAACGTTATACCTCATTACGTGATAGTACATAACGTTATACGATAGTACGTAATAGTATATAACGTTATACGTTATTACGTATTAGTATATAACGTGACACGTTAGTATGTAATAGTATATAACGTTACACGTTAGTACGTAATAGTATATAACGTTATACGTTAGTACGTATTAGTATATAACGTTATACGTTAGCACATAATAGTATATAACGTTATACGTTATTACGTATTAGTATATAACGTTGCACGTTAGTACGTAATAGTATATAACGTTATACGTTAGCACGTAATAGTATATAACGTTATACCTTATTACGTATTAGTATATAACGTTATACGTTAGTACGTAATAGTATATAACGTTATACGTCATTACGTAATAGTATATAACGTTATACGTTATTACGTATTAGTATATAACGTGACACGTTAGTACGTATTAGTATATAACGTTACACGTTAGTACGTATTAGTATATAACGTTACACGTTAGTACGTATTAGTATATAACGTTACACGTTATTACGTATTAGTATATAACGTTGCACGTTAGTACGTAATAGTATATAACGTTATACGTTAGTACGTAATAGTATATGACGTTATACGTTAGTACGTAATAGTATATAACGTTATACGTTAGTACGTAATAGTATATAACGTTATACGTTAGTACGTAATAGTATATAACGTGACACGTTAGTACGTAATAGTATATAACGTTATACGATAGTACGTAATAGTATATAACGTTATACGTCTTTACGTAATAGTATATAACGTTATACGTTAGTACGTAATAGTATATAACGTTATACGTTATTACGTAATAGTATATAACGTTACAAGTTAGTACGTAATAATATATAACGTTATACGTTAGTACGTAATAGTATATGACGTTATACGTTAGTACGTAATAGTATATAACGTTATACGTTAGTACGTAATAGTATATAACGTTATACGTTAGTACGTAATAGTATATAACGTTATACGTAATTACGTATTAGTATATAACGTTACACGTTATTACGTAATAGTATATAACGTTATACGTTATTACGTATTAGTATATAACGTTATACCTCATTACGTGATAGTATATAACGTGACACGTTAGTATGTAATAGTATATAACGTTTCACGTTAGTACGTAATAGTATATAACGTTATACGTGAGTACGTATTAGTATATAACGTTATACGTTAGTACGTATTAGTATATAACGTTATACGTTATTACGTATTAGTATATAACGTTGCACGTTAATACGTAATAGTATATAACGTTATACGTTAGTACGTAATAGTATATAACGTTATACGTTATTACGTATTAGTATATAACGTTACACGTTAGTACGTAGTAGTATATAACGTTATACGTTAGTACGTAATAGTATATAACGTTATACGTTAGTACGTAATAGTATATAACGTTATACGTTATTGCGTATTAGTATATAACGTTATACCTCATTACGTGATAGTATATAACGTTATACGATAGTACGTAATAGTATATAACGTTATACGTTATTACGTATTAGTATATAACGTTACACGTTAGTACGTAATAGTATATAACGTTATACGTTAGTACGTAATAGTATATAACGTTATACGTGAGTGCGTATTAGTATATAACGTTATACGTTAGTACGTAATAGTATATAACGTTATACGTTATTACGTATTAGTATATAACGTTACACGTTAGTACGTAGTAGTATATAACGTTATACGTTAGTACGTAATAGTATATAACGTTATACGTTAGTACGTAATAGTATATAACGTTATACGTTATTACGTATTAGTATATAACGTTGCACGTTGGTACGAAATAGTATATGACGTTATACGTCATTACGTAATAGTATATAACGTTATACGTTAGCACGTAATAGTATATAACGTTGCACGTTATTACGTATTAGTATATAACGTTATACGTTAGTACGTAATAGTATATGACGTTATACGTCATTACGTAATAGTATAATACGTTATACGTTAGTACGTAATACTATATAACGTTATACGTTATTACGTATTAGTATATAACGTTACACTTTAGTATGTATTAGTATATAACGCTATAGGTTAGTACGGAATGGTATATAACGTTATACGTTATTACGTATTAGTATATAACGTTACACGTTATTACGTAATAGTATATAACGTTATACGTTAGTACGTAATAGTATATAACGTTATACGATAGTACGTAATAGTATATAACGTTATACGTTATTACGTATTAGTATATAACGTTATACCTCATTACGTGATAGTACATAACGTTATACGATAGTACGTAATAGTATATAACGTTATACGTTATTACGTATTAGTATATAACGTGACACGTTAGTATGTAATAGTATATAACGTTACACGTTAGTACGTAATAGTATATAACGTTATACGTTAGTACGTATTAGTATATAACGTTATACGTTAGCACATAATAGTATATAACGTTATACGTTATTACGTATTAGTATATAACGTTGCACGTTAGTACGTAATAGTATATAACGTTATACGTTAGCACGTAATAGTATATAACGTTATACCTTATTACGTATTAGTATATAACGTTATACGTTAGTACGTAATAGTATATAACGTTATACGTCATTACGTAATAGTATATAACGTTATACGTTATTACGTATTAGTATATAACGTGACACGTTAGTACGTATTAGTATATAACGTTACACGTTAGTACGTATTAGTATATAACGTTACACGTTAGTACGTATTAGTATATAACGTTACACGTTATTACGTATTAGTATATAACGTTGCACGTTATTACGTATTAGTATATAACGTTATACGTTAGTACGTAATAGTATATAACGTTAAACGTTAGTACGTAATAGTATATAACGTTATACGTTATTACGTAATACCATATAACGTTATACGTTATTAAGTAATAGTATATAACGTTATACGTTAGTACGTAATAGTATATAACGTTATATGTTATTACGTATTAGTATATAACGTTACACTTTAGTATGTATTAGTATATAACGTTATACGTTAGTACGTAATGGTATATAACGTTATACGTTATTACGTATTAGTATATAACGTTACACGTTATTACGTAATAGTATATAACGTTATACGTTATTACGTATTAGTATATAACGTTATACGTTATTACGTATTAGTATATAACGTGACACGTTAGTACGTATTAGTATATAACGTTATACCTCATTACGTGATAGTATATAACGTTATACGATAGTACGTAATAGTATATAACGTTATACGTTATTACGTATTAGTATATAACGTTACACGTTAGTACGTAGTAGTATATAACGTTATACGTTAGTACGTAATAGTATATAACGTTATACGTTATTACGTAATAGTATATAACGTTACAAGTTAGTACGTAATAGTATATAACGTTATACGTTAGTACGTATTAGTATATAACGTTATACGTTATTACGTATTAGTATATAACGTTACACGTTATTACGTAATAGTATATAACGTTATACGTTATTACGTAATAGTATATAACGTTATACGTTATTACGTATTAGTATATAACGTGACACGTTAGTATGTAATAGTATATGACGTTATACGTTAGTACGTAATAGTATATAACGTTATACCTCAATACGTAATAGTATATAACGTTACACGTTAGTACGTAATAGTATATAACGTTATACGTTAGTACGTAATAGTATATAACGTTATACGTTGTTACGTATTAGTATATAACGTTGCACGTTGGTACGTAATAGTATATGACGTTATACGTCATTACGTAATAGTATATAACGTTATACGTTAGCACGTAATAGTATATAACGTTATACGTTATTACGTATTAGTATATAACGTTGCACATTAGTACGTAATAGTATATAACGTTATACGTTAGTACGTAATAGTATATAACGTTATACGTTATTACGTATTAGTATATCACGTTACACGTTAGTACGTAATAGTATATAACGTTATACGTTAGTACGTAATAGTATATAACGTTATACGTTAGTACGTAACAGTATATAACGTTATACGTTATTGCGTATTAATATATAACTTTACACGTTATTACGTATTAGCATATAACGTTATACGTTAGTACGTAATAGTATATAACGTTATACGTTAGTACGTAATAGTATATAACGTTATACGATAGTACGTAATAGTATATAAGGCTATACGTTAGTACGTAATAGTATATAACGTTATACGTCATTACGTAATAGTATATAACGTTATACGTTAGTAAGAAATAGTATATAACGTTACACGTTAGTAAGTAATAGTATATATCGTTATACGTTAGTACGTAATAGTATATAACGTTATACGTAATTACGTATTAGTATATAACGTTACACGTTATTACGTAATAGTATATAACGTTATACGTTATTACGTATTTGTATATAACGTTATACGTTATTACGTATTAGTATATAACGTTATACGTTACTACGTATTAGTATATAACGTTACACGTTAGTACGTAATAGTATATAACGTTATACGTTATTACATAATACCATATAACGTTACACGTTAGTACGTAATAGTATATAACGTTATACGTTAGTACGTAATAGTATATAACGTTACACGTTAGTACGTAGTAGTATATAACGTTATACGTTAGTACGTAATAGTATATAACGTTATACGTTAGTACGTAATAGTATATAACGTTATACGTCTTTACGTAATAGTATATAACGTTATACGTTAGTACGTAATAGTATATAACGTTATACGTTATTACGTAATAGTATATAACGTTACAAGTTAGTACGTAATAATATATAACGTTATACGTTAGTACGTAATAGTATATGACGTTATACGTTAGTACGTAATAGTATATAACGTTATACGTTAGTACGTAATAGTATATAACGTTATACGTTAGTACGTAATAGTATATAACGTTATACGTAATTACGTATTAGTATATAACGTTACACGTTATTACGTAATAGTATATAACGTTATACGTTATTACGTATTAGTATATAACGTTATACCTCATTACGTGATAGTATATAACGTGACACGTTAGTATGTAATAGTATATAACGTTTCACGTTAGTACGTAATAGTATATAACGTTATACGTTAGTACGTAATAGTATATAACGTTATACGTCATTACGTAATAGTATATAACGTTATACGTTAGTACGTAATAGTATATAACGTTATACGTTAGTACGTAATAGTATATAACGTTATACGTTAGTACGTAATAGTATATAACGTTATACGTAATTACGTATTAGTATATAACGTTACACGTTATTACGTAATAGTATATAACGTTATACGTTATTACGTATTAGTATATAACGTGACACGTTAGTACGTATTAGTATATAACGTTATACCTCATTACGTGATAGTATATAACGTTATACGTTAGTACGTAATAGTATATGACGTTATACGTTAGTACGTAATAGTATATAACGTTATACGTTATTACGTATTAGTATATATCGTTACACGTTAGTACGTAGTAGTATATAACGTTATACGTTAGTACGTAATAGTATATAACGTTATATGTTATTACGTATTAGTATATAACGTTATACGTTAGTACGTAATAGTATATAACGTTATACGTTAGTACGTAATAGTATATAACGTTATACGTTATTACGTATTAGTATATAACGTTACACGTTAGTACGTAATAGTATATAACGTTATACGTTAGTACGTAATAGTATATAACGTTATACGTCATTACGTAATAGTATATAACGTTATACGTTAGTACGTAATAGTATATAACGTTATACGTTAGTACGTAATAGTATATAACGTTATACGTTAGTACGTAATAGTATATAACGTTATACGTTAGTACGTAATAGTATATAACGTTATACGTTAGTACGTAATAGTATATAACGTTATACGTAATTACGTATTAGTATATAACGTTACACGTTATTACGTAATAGTATATAACGTTATACGTTATTACGTATTAGTATATAACGTTATACCTCATTACGTGATAGTATATAACGTGACACGTTAGTATGTAATAGTATATAACGTTTCACGTTAGTACGTAATAGTATATAACCTTATACGTTAGTACGTATTAGTATATAACGTTATACGTTAGTACGTAATAGTATATAACGTTATACGTCATTACGTAATAGTATATAACGTTATACGTTAGTACGTAATAGTATATAACGTTATACGTTAGTACGTAATAGTATATAACGTTATACGTTAGTACGTAATAGTATATAACGTTATACGTTAGTACGTAATAGTATATAACGTTATACGTTAGTACGTAATAGTATATAACGTTATACGTAATTACGTATTAGTATATAACGTTACACGTTATTACGTAATAGTATATAACGTTATACGTTATTACGTATTAGTATATAACGTTATACCTCATTACGTGATAGTATATAACGTGACACGTTAGTATGTAATAGTATATAACGTTTCACGTTAGTACGTAATAGTATATAACCTTATACGTTAGTACGTATTAGTATATAACGTTATACGTTATTACGTATTAGTATATAACGTTACACGTTATTACGTAATAGTATATAACGTTATACGTTATTACGTATTAGTATATAACGTTATACGTTATTACGTATTAGTATATAACGTTACACGTTAGTACGTAATAGTATATAACGTTATACGTTATTACATAATACCATATAACGTTATACGTTATTAAGTAATAGTATATAACGTTATACGTTAGTACGTAATAGTATATAACGTTATATGTTATTACGTATTAGTATATAACCTGACACGTTAGTACGTAATAGTATATAACGTTATACGATAGTACGTAATAGTATATAACGTTATACGTTATTACGTATTAGTATATAACGTGACACGTTAGTATGTAATAGTATATAACGTTACACCTTAGTACGTAATAGTATATAACGTTATACGTTAGTACGTATTAGTATATAACGTTATACGTTAGCACGTAATAGTATATAAGGCTATACGTTAGTACGTAATAGTATATAACGTTATACGTCTTTACGTAATAGTATATAACGTTATACGTTAGTACGTAATAGTATATAACGTTATACGTTATTACGTAATAGTATATAACGTTACAAGTTAGTACGTAATAATATATAACGTTATACGTTAGTACGTAATAGTATATGACGTTATACGTTAGTAGGTAATAGTATATAACGTTATACGTTAGTACGTAATAGTATATAACGTTATACGATAGTACGTAATAGTATATAACGTTATACGTTATTACGTATTAGTATATAATGTTACACATTAGTACGTATTAACATATAACGTTATACGTCATTAGGTAATAGTATATAACGTTATACGTAATTACGTATTAGTATATAACGTTATACCTCAATACGTAATAGTATATAACGTTACACGTTAGTACGTAATAGTATATAACGTTATACGTTAGTACGTAATAGTATATAACGTTATACGTTGTTACGTATTAGTATATAACGTTGCACGTTGGTACGTAATAGTATATAACGTTATACGTTAGTACGTAATAGTATATAACGTTATACGTTAGTACGTAATAGTATATAACGTTATACGTTATTACGTATTAATATATAACGTTACACGTTATTACGTATTAGCATATAACGTTATACGTTAGTACGTAATAGTATATAACGTTATACGTTAGTACGTAATAGTATATAACGTTATACGATAGTACGTAATAGTATATAAGGCTATACGTTAGTACGTAATAGTATATAACGTTATACGTCATTACGTAATAGTATATAACGTTATTCGTTAGTACGTAATAGTATATAACGTTACACGTTAGTACGTAATAGTATATAACGTTATACGTTAGTACGTAATAGTATATAACGTTATACGTAATTACGTATTAGTATATAACGTTACACGTTATTACGTAATAGTATATAACGTTATACGTTATTACGTATTAGTATATAACGTTATACGTTATTACGAATTAGTATATAACGTTATACGTTATTACGTATTAGTATATAACGTTACACGTTAGTACGTAATAGTATATAACATTATACGTTATTACATAATACCATATAACGTTACACGTTAGTACGTAATAGTATATAACGTTATACGTTAGTACGTAATAGTATATAACGTTATACGTTATTACGTATTAATATATAACGTTACACGTTATTACGTATTAGCATATAACGTTATTCGTTAGTACGTAATAGTATATAACGTTACACGTTAGTACGTAATAGTATATAACGTTATACGTTAGTACGTAATAGTATATAACGTTATACGTAATTACGTATTAGTATATAACGTTACACGTTATTACGTAATAGTATATAACGTTATACGTTAGTACGTAATAGTATATAACGTTACACGTTAGTACGTAGTAGTATATAACGTTATACGTTAGTACGTAATAGTATATAACGTTATACGTTAGTACGTAATAGTATATAACGTTATACGTCTTTACGTAATAGTATATAACGTTATACGTTAGTACGTAATAGTATATAACGTTATACGTTATTACGTAATAGTATATAACGTTACAAGTAGGTACGTAATAATATATAACGTTATACGTTAGTACGTAATAGTATATGACGTTATACGTTAGTACGTAATAGTATATAACGTTATACGTTAGTACGTAATAGTATATAACGTTATACGTTAGTACGTAATAGTATATAACGTTATACGTAATTACGTATTAGTATATAACGTTACACGTTATTACGTAATAGTATATAACGTTATACGTTATTACGTATTAGTATATAACGTTATACCTCATTACGTGATAGTATATAACGTGACACGTTAGTATGTAATAGTATATAACGTTTCACGTTAGTACGTAATAGTATATAACGTTATACGTGAGTACGTATTAGTATATAACGTTATACGTTAGTACGTATTAGTATATAACGTTATACGTTATTACGTATTAGTATATAACGTTGCACGTTAATACGTAATAGTATATAACGTTATACGTTAGTACGTAATAGTATATAACGTTATACGTTAGTACGTAATAGTATATAACGTTATACGTTAGTACGTAATAGTATATAACGTTATACGTTAGTACGTAATAGTATATAACGTTATACGTTATTACGTATTAGTATATAACGTGACACGTTAGTACGTATTAGTATATAACGTTACACGTTAGTACGTATTAGTATATAACGTTATACGTTATTACGTATTAGTATATAACGTTGCACGTTAATACGTATTAGTATATAACGTTGCACGTTAATACGTAATAGTATATAACGTTATACGTTAGTACGTAATAGTATATAACGTTATACGTTATTACGTAGTAGTATATAACGTTACACGTTAGTACGTAGTAGTATATAACGTTATACGTTAGTACGTAATAGTATATAACGTTATACGTTAGTACGTAATAGTATATAACGTTATACGTTATTGCGTATTAGTATATAACGTTATACCTCATTACGTGATAGTATATAACGTTATACGATAGTACGTAATAGTATATAACGTTATACGTTATTACGTATTAGTATATAACGTTGCACGTTAATACGTAATAGTATATAACGTTATACGTTATTACGTATTAGTATATAACGTTATACGTTATTACGTATTAGTATATAACGTTGCACGTTAATACGTAATAGTATATAACGTTATACGTTAGTACGTAATAGTATATAACGTTATACGTTATTACGTATTAGTATATAACGTTACACGTTAGTACGTAGTAGTATATAACGTTACAAGTTAGTACGTAATAATATATAACGTTATACGTTAGTACGTAATAGTATATGACGTTATACGTTAGTACGTAATAGTATATAACGTTATACGTTAGTACGTAATAGTATATAACGTTATACGTTAGTGCGTAATAGTATATAACGTTATACGTTATTACGTATTAGTATATAACGTTATACGTTAGTACGTAATAGTATATAACGTTATACGTTATTACGTATTAGTATATAACGTTACACGTTAGTACGTAGTAGTATATAACGTTACAAGTTAGTACGTAATAATATATAACGTTATACGTTAGTACGTAATAGTATATGACGTTATACGTTAGTACGTAATAGTATATAACGTTATACGTTAGTACGTAATAGTATATAACGTTATACGTTAGTGCGTAATAGTATATAACGTTATACGTTATTACGTATTAGTATATAACGTTACACGTTAGTACGTAATAGTATATAACGTTATACGTTAGTACGTAATAGTATATAACGTTACACGTTAGTTCGTAGTAGTATATAACGTTATACATTAGTACGTAATAGTATATAACGTTATACGTTAGTACGTAATAGTATATAACGTTATACGTTATTACGTATTAGTATATAACGTTACACGTTAGTACGTAGTAGTATATAACGTTACAAGTTAGTACGTAATAATATATAACGTTATACGTTAGTACGTAATAGTATATGACGTTATACGTTAGTACGTAATAGTATATAACGTTATACGTTAGTACGTAATAGTATATAACGTTATACGTTATTACGTATTAGTATATAACGTTACACGCTAGTACGTAGTAGTATATAACGTTATACGTTATTACGTATTAGTATATAACGTTACACGCTAGTACGTAGTAGTATATAACGTTATACGTTAGTACGTATTAGTATATAACGTTACACGTTAGTACGTAGTAGTATATAACGTTATACGTTAGTACGTAATAGTATATAACGTTATATGTTATTACGTATTAGTATATAACGTTATACGTTAGTACGTAATAGTATATAACGTTATACGTTAGTACGTAATAGTATATAACGTTATACGTTATTACGTATTAGTATATAACGTTACACGTTAGTACGTAATAGTATATAACGTTATACGTTAGTACGTAATAGTATATAACGTTATACGTTATTACGTATTAGTATATAACGTTACACGTTAGTACGTAATAGTATATAACGTTATACGTTAGTACGTAATAGTATATAACGTTATACGTTAGTACGTAATAGTATATAACGTTATACGTTATTACGTATTAATATATAACGTTACACGTTATTACGTATTAGCATATAACGTTATACGTTAGTACGTAATAGTATATAACGTTATACGTTATTACGTATTAGTATATAACGTTACACGTTAGTACGTAATAGTATATAACGTTATACGTTAGTACGTAATAGTATATAACGTTATACGTTATTACGTATTAGTATATAACGTTACACGTTAGTACGTAATAGTATATAACGTTATAAGTTAGTACGTAATAGTATATAACGTTATACGTTAGTACGTAATAGTATATAACGTTATACGTTATTACGTATTAATATATAACGTTACACGTTATTACGTATTAGCATATAACGTTATACGTTAGTACGTAATAGTATATAACGTTATACGTTAGTACGTAATAGTATATAACGTTATACGATAGTACGTAATAGTATATAAGGCTATACGTTAGTACGTAATAGTATATAACGTTATACGTCATTACGTAATAGTATATAACGTTATACGTTAGAACGTAATAGTATATAACGTTATACGTTCTTACGTAATAGTATATAACGTTACAAGTTAGTACGTAATAGTATATAACGTTATACGTTAGTACGTATTAGTATATAACGTTATACGTTATTACGTATTAGTATATAACGTTACACGTTAGTACGTAATAGTATATAACGTTATACGTTAGTACGTAATAGTATATAACGTTATACGTAATTACGTATTAGTATATAACGTTACACGTTATTACGTAATAGTATATAACGTTATACGTTATTACGTATTAGTATATAACGTTATACGTTATTACGTATTAGTATATAACGTTATACGTTATTACGTATTAGTATATAACGTTACACGTTATTACGTAATAGTATATAACGTTATACGTTATTACATAATACCATATAACGTTATACGTTATTAAGTAATAGTATATAACGTTATACGTTAGTACGTAATAGTATATAACGTTATATGTTATTACGTATTAGTATATAACGTGACACGTTATTACGTAATAGTATATAACGTTATACGATAGTACGTAATAGTATAAAACGTTATACGTCTTTACGTAATAGTATATAACGTTATACGTTAGTACGTAATAGTATATAACGTTATACGTTATTACGTAATAGTATATAACGTTACAAGTTAGTACGTAATAATATATAACGTTATACGTTAGTATGTAATAGTATATGACGTTATACGTTAGTACGTAATAGTATATAACGTTATACGTTAGTACGTAATAGTATATAACGTTATACGTTAGTACGTAATAGTATATAACGTTATACGTAATTACGTATTAGTATATAACGTTACACGTTATTACGTAATAGTATATAACGTTATACGTTATTACGTAATAGTATATAACGTTATACGTTATTACGTATTAGTATATAACGTTATACCTCATTACGTGATAGTATATAACGTGACACGTTAGTATGTAATAGTATATAACGTTTCACGTTAGTACGTAATAGTATATAACGTTATACGTGAGTACGTAATAGTATATAACGTTATACGTTAGTACGTATTAGTATATAACGTTATACGTTATTACTTATTAGTATATAACGTTGCACGTTAATACGTAATAGTATATAACGTTATACGTTAGTACATAATAGTATATAACGTTATACGTTAGTACGTAATAGTATATAACGTTATACGTTAGTACGTAATAATATATAACGTTATACGTTAGTACGTAATAGTATATAACGTTATACGTTTGTACGTAATAGTATATAACGTTATACGTTAGTACGTATTAGTATATAACGTTACACGTTAATACGTAGTAGTATATAACGTTATACGATAGTACGTAATAGTATATAACGTTATACGTTATTACGTATTAGTATATAACGTTATACCTCATTACGTGATAGTATATAACGTGACACGTTAGTATGTAATAGTATATAACGTTTCACGTTAGTACGTAATAGTATATAACGTTATACGTGAGTACGTATTAGTATATAACGTTATACGTTAGTACGTATTAGTATATAACGTTATACGTTATTACGTATTAGTATATAACGTTGCACGTTAATACGTAATAGTATATAACGTTATACGTTAGTACGTAATAGTATATAACGTTATACGTTAGTACGTAATAGTATATAACGTTATACGTTAGTACGTAATAGTATATAACGTTATACGTTAGTACGTAGTAGTATATAACGTTATACGTTAGTACGTAATAGTATATAACGTTATGCGTTATTACGTAATAGTATATAACGTTACAAGTTAGTACGTAATAGTATATAACGTTATACGTTAGTACGTATTAGTATATAACGTTATACGTTATTATGTATTAGTATATAACGTTACACGTTATTACGTAATAGTATATAACGTTATACGTTATTACGTATTAGTATATAACGTTATACGTTATTACGTATTAGTATATAACGTTACACGTTAGTACGTAATAGTATATAACGTTATACGTTATTACATAATACCATATAACGTTATACGTTATTAAGTAATAGTATATAACGTTATACGTTAGTACGTAATAGTATATAACGTTATATGTTATTACGTATTAGTATATAACCTGACACGTTAGTACGTAATAGTATATAACGTTATACGATAGTACGTATTAGTATATAACGTTATACGTTAGCACGTAATAGTATATAAGGCTATACGTTAGTACGTAATAGTATATAACGTTATACGTCTTTACGTAATAGTATATAACGTTATACGTTAGTACGTAATAGTATATAACGTTACACGTTAGTACGTAATAGTATATAACGTTATACGTTAGTACGTAATAGTATATAACGTTATACGTTGTTACGTATTAGTATATAACGTTGCACGTTGGTACGTAATAGTATATGACGTTATACGTCATTACGTAATAGTATATAACGTTATACGTTAGCACGTAATAGTATATAACGTTATACGTTATCACGTATTAGTATATAACGTTGCACGTTAGTACGTAATAGTATATAACGTTATACGTTAGTACGTAATAGTATATAACGTTATACGTTATTACGTATTAGTATATCACGTTACACGTTAGTACGTAATAGTATATAACGTTATACGTTAGTACGTAATAGTATATAACGTTATACGTTAGTACGTAATAGTATATAACGTTACACGTTAGTACGTAATAGTATATAACGTTACACGTTAGTACGTAATAGTATATAACGTTATACGTTAGTACGTAATAGTATATAACGTTATACGTAATTACGTATTAGTATATAACGTTACACGTTATTACGTAATAGTATATAACGTTATACGTTATTACGTATTAGTATATAACGTTATACGTTATTACGTATTAGTATATAACGTTATACGTTATTACGTATTAGTATATAACGTTACACGTTAGTACGTAATAGTATATAACGTTATACGTTATTACATAATACCATATAACGTTACACGTTAGTACGTAATAGTATATAACGTTATACGTTAGTACGTAATAGTATATAACGTTACACGTTAGTACGTAGTAGTATATAACGTTATACGTTAGTACGTAATAGTATATAACGTTATACGTTAGTACGTAATAGTATATAACGTTATACGTCTTTACGTAATAGTATATAACGTTATACGTTAGTACGTAATAGTATATAACGTTATACGTTATTACGTAATAGTATATAACGTTACAAGTAGGTACGTAATAATATATAACGTTATACGTTAGTACGTAATAGTATATGACGTTATACGTTAGTACGTAATAGTATATAACGTTATACGTTAGTACGTAATAGTATATAACGTTATACGTTAGTACGTAATAGTATATAACGTTATACGTAATTACGTATTAGTATATAACGTTACACGTTATTACGTAATAGTATATAACGTTATACGTTATTACGTATTAGTATATAACGTTGCACGTTAGTACGTAATAGTATATAACGTTATACGTTAGTACGTAATAGTATATGACGTTATACGTTAGTACGTAATAGCATATAACGTTATACGTTATTACGTATTATTATATAATGTTACACGTTAGTACGTATTAACATATAACGTTATACGTCATTAGGTAATAGTATATAACGTTATACGTAATTACGTATTATTATATAACGTTATACCTCATTACGTAATAGTATATAACGTTACAAGTTAGTACGTAATAGTATATGACGTTATACGTTAGTACGTAATGGTATATAACGTTATACGTTATTACGTAACACTATATAACGTTATACGTTATTAAGTAATAGTATATAACGTTACACTTTAGTACGTATTAGTATATAACGTTATACGTTAGTACATAATGGTATATAACGTTATACGTTATTACGTAACAGTATATAACGTTATACCTCATTACGTAATAGTATATAACGTTATACAATAGTACGTAATAGTATATAACGTTATACGTTATTACGTATTAGTATATAACGTTACACGTTAGTACGTATTAACATATAACGTTATACGTTATTAGGTAATAGTATATAACGTTATACGATATTACATATTAGTATATAAAGTTATTCGTTATTACGTATTAGTATATAACGTTATACCTCATTACGTAATAGTATATAACGTTATACGTTATTACGGATTGGTATACAACGTTACACGTTAGTACGTATTAACATATAACGTTATACGTCATTAGGTAATAGTATATAACGTTATACGTAATTACGTATTAGTATATAACGTTATACCTCATTACGTAATAGTATATAACGATATACGTTAGTACGTAACAGTATATAACGTTATACGATAGTACGTAATAGTTTATAACGTTATACGTTATTACGTATTAGTATATAACGTTATACCTCATAACGTAATAGTATATAACGTTATACGATAGTACGTAATAGTATATAACGTTATACGTTATTACGTATTAGTATATAACGTGACACGTGAGTATGTAATATTATATAACGTCACACGTTAGTACGTAATAGTATATAACGTTATACGTTAGTACGTAATAGTATATAACGTTATTCGATAGTACGTAATAGTATATAACGTTATACGTTAGTACGTATTACTATATAACGTTATACGTTATTACGTGTTAGTATGTAACGTTATACGTCATTACGTAATAGTATATAACGTTATACGTTATTACGTATTAGTATATACCGTTACACGTCATTACGTAATAATATATAACGTTATACGTTATTACGTATTGGTATATAACGTTACATGTTATTACGTATTAGTATATAACGTTATACGTCATTACGTAATAGTATATAACGTTATACGTTATAACTTATTAGTATATAACGTTACACGTTAGTACGTATTACTATATAACGTTATACGTTATTACGTATTAGTATGTAATGTTGTACGTTAGTACGTAATAGTATATAACGTTACACGTTTGTACGTAATAGTATATAATGTTATACGTTAGTACGTCATAGTATATAACGTTATACGATATTACGTATTTTAGATATAACGTTACACGTTAGTACGTAATAGTATATAACGTTATACGTTATTACGTATTTTATATATAACGTTACACGTTAGTACGTAATAGTATATAACGTTATACGTTATTACGTAATACTATATAACGTTATACGTCATTACGTATTAGTATATAACGTTACACGTTATTACGTAATACTATATAACGTTATACGTCATTACGTAATAGTATAAAACGTTATACGTTATTACGTATTAGTATATAACGTTACACGTTATTTCGTATTAGTATATAACGTTATACGTTATTAGGTAATACTATATAACGTTATACGTCATTACGTAATAGTATATAACGTTACACGTTATTTCGTATTAGTATATAACGTTACACGTTATTACGTATTAGTATATAACGTTACACGTTAGTATGTAATAGTATATAACGTTATACGTTATTACGTAATACTATATAACGTTATACGTCATTACGTAATAGTATATAACGTCACACGTTATTACGTATAAGTATATAACGTTACACGTCATTACGTATTAGTATATAACGTTATACCTTAGTACGTAATAGTATATAACGTTACACGTTAGTACGTAATAGTATATAACGTTACACGTTATTGCGTATTAGTATATAACGTTATACGATAGTACGTGATAGTATATAACGTTATACGTTATTTCGTATTAGTATATAACGTTACACGTCATTACGTAACAGTATATAAAGTTATACGTCATTACGTAATAGTATATAAAGTTACACGTTATTACGTATAAGTATATAACGTTACACGTCATTACGTATTAGAATATAACGTTATACGTTAGTACGTAATAGTATATAACGTTACACGTTAGTACGTAATAGTAGATAACGTTATACGTTATTACGTATTAGTATATAGCGGTACACGTTAGTACGTAATAGTATATAACGTTATACGTTATTACGTAATACTATATGACGTTATACGTCATTACGTATTAGTATATAACGTTACACGTTATTACGTAATACTATATAACGTTATACGTCATTACGTAATAGTATAAAACGTTATACGTTATTGCGTATTAGTATATAACGTTACACGTTATTACGTAATACTATATAACGTTATACGTCATTACGTAATAGTATATAACGTTATACGTTATTACGTATTAGTATATAACGTTACACGTTATTGCGTATTAGTATATAACGTTACACGTTAGTACGTAATAGTGTATAACGTTATACGTTATTACGTATTAGTATATAACGTTATACGTTATTACGTATTAGTATATAGCGTTATACGTCATTAGGTAATACTATATAACGTTATATGTTAGTACGTATTAGTATATAACGTTACACGTCATTACGTATTAGTATATAACGTTACACGTTATTACGTAATACTATATAACGTTTTCCGTCATTACGTAATAGTATATAACGTTATACGTTATTACGTAATACTATATAACGTTATACGTTATTACGTATTAGTATATAGCGTTATACGTCATTAGGTAATAGTATATAACGTTATACGTTATTACGTATTAGTATATAACGTTACACGTTAGTACGTAATAGTATATAACGTTATACGTTATTACGTATTTTATATATAACGTTACACGTTAGTACGTAATAGTATATAACGTTATACGTTAGTACGTATTAGCATATAACGTTATACGTCATTACGTAATAGTATATAACGTTATACGTTATTACGTAATACTATATAACGTTATACGTCATTACGTATTAGTATATAACGTTACACGTTATTACGTAATACTATATAACGTTATACGTCATTACGTAATAGTATAAAACGTTATACGTTATTACGTATTAGTATATAACGTTACACGTTATTTCGTATTAGTATATAACGTTATACGTTATTAGGTAATACTATATAACGTTATACGTCATTACGTAATAGTATATAACGTTACACGTTATTTCGTATTAGTATATAACGTTACACGTTATTACGTATTAGTATATAACGTTACACGTTAGTATGTAATAGTATATAACGTTATACGTTATTACGTAATACTATATAACGTTATACGTCATTACGTAATAGTATATAACGTCACACGTTATTACGTATAAGTATATAACGTTACACGTCATTACGTATTAGTATATAACGTTATACCTTAGTACGTAATAGTATATAACGTTACACGTTAGTACGTAATAGTATATAACGTTACACGTTATTGCGTATTAGTATATAACGTTATACGTTAGTACGTGATAGTATATAACGTTATACGTTATTTCGTATTAGTATATAACGTTACACGTCATTACGTAACAGTATATAAAGTTATACGTCATTACGTAATAGTATATAAAGTTACACGTTATTACGTATAAGTATATAACGTTACACGTCATTACGTATTAGTATATAACGTTATACGTTAGTACGTAATAGTATATAACGTTACACGTTAGTACGTAATAGTAGATAACGTTATACGTTATTACGTATTAGTATATAGCGGTACACGTTAGTACGTAATAGTATATAACGTTATACGTTATTACGTAATACTATATAACGTTATACGTCATTACGTATTAGTATATAACGTTACACGTTATTACGTAATACTATATAACGTTATACGTCATTACGTAATAGTATAAAACGTTATACGTTATTACGTATTAGTATATAACGTTACACGTTATTACGTAATACTATATAACGTTATACGTCATTACGTAATAGTATATAACGTTATACGTTATTACGTATTAGTATATAACGTTACACGTTATTGCGTATTAGTATATAACGTTACACGTTAGTACGTAATAGTATATAACGTTATACGTTATTACGTATTAGTATATAACGTTATACGTTATTACGTATTAGTATATAGCGTTATACGTCATTAGGTAATACTATATAACGTTATATGTTAGTACGTATTAGTATATAACGTTACACGTCATTACGTATTAGTATATAACGTTACACGTTATTACGTAATACTATATAACGTTTTCCGTCATTACGTAATAGTATATAACGTTATACGTTATTACGTAATACTATATAACGTTATACGTTATTACGTATTAGTATATAGCGTTATACGTCATTAGGTAATAGTATATAACGTTATACGTTATTACGTATTAGTATATAACGTTACACGTTAGTACGTAAAAGTATATAACGTTATACGTTATTACGTATTAGTATATAACGTTACACGTTAGTACGTAAAAGTATATAACGTTATACGTTATTACGTATTAGTATATAACGTTATACGTTATTACGTATTAGTATATAGCGTTATACGTCATTAGGTAATAGTATATAACGTTATATGTTAGTACGTATTAGTATATAACGTTACACGTTATTACGTATTAGTATATAACGTTATACGTCATTACGTAATAGTATATAACATTATACGTTATTTCGTAATAGTATATAGCGTTATACGTTATTACGTATTAGTATATAGCGTTATACGTCATTACGTAATAGTATATAACGTTATACGTTATTACGTATTAGTATATAACGTTACACGTCATTACGTAACAGTATATAACGTTGTACGTTAGTACGTAATAGTATATAACGTTACACGTTAGTACGTAATAGTATATAATGTTATACGTTAGTACGTCATAGTATATATCGTTATACGTTTTACGTATTAGTATATAACGTTACACGTTTGTACGAAATAGTATATAACGTTATACGTCATTACGTAATAGTATATAACGCTATACGTTATCACGTAATACTATATAACGTTATACGTCATTATGTAATACTATATAACGCTGTACGTCATTACGTAATAGTATATAACGTTACACGTTATTACGTAATAGTATATAACGTTATACGTTATTACGTATTAGTATATAACGTTACACGTCATTACGTATTAGTATATAACGTTATACGTTAGTACGTAATAGTATATAACGTTACACGTTAGTACGTAATAGTATATAACGTTACACGTTTGTACGAAATAGTATATAACGTTATACGTCATTACGTAATAGTATATAACGCTATACGTTATCACGTAATACTATATAACGTTATACGTCATTATGTAATACTATATAACGCTGTACGTCATTACGTAATAGTATATAACGTTACACGTTATTACGTAATAGTATATAACGTTATACGTTATTACGTATTAGTATATAACGTTACACGTCATTACGTATTAGTATATAACGTTATACGTTAGTACGTAATAGTATATAACGTTACACGTTAGTACGTAATAGTATATAACGTTACACGTTAGTACGTAAAAGTATATAACGTTATACGTTATTACGTATTAGTATATAACGTTACACGTTAGTACGTAAAAGTATATAACGTTATACGTTATTACGTATTAGTATATAACGTTATACGTTATTACGTATTAGTATATAGCGTTATACGTCATTAGGTAATAGTATATAACGTTATATGTTAGTACGTATTAGTATATAACGTTACACGTTATTACGTATTAGTATATAACGTTATACGTCATTACGTAATAGTATATAACATTATACGTTATTTCGTAATAGTATATAGCGTTATACGTTATTACGTATTAGTATATAGCGTTATACGTCATTACGTAATAGTATATAACGTTATACGTTATTACGTATTAGTATATAACGTTACACGTCATTACGTAACAGTATATAACGTTGTACGTTAGTACGTAATAGTATATAACGTTACACGTTAGTACGTAATAGTATATAATGTTATACGTTAGTACGTCATAGTATATATCGTTATACGTTTTACGTATTAGTATATAACGTTACACGTTTGTACGAAATAGTATATAACGTTATACGTCATTACGTAATAGTATATAACGCTATACGTTATCACGTAATACTATATAACGTTATACGTCATTATGTAATACTATATAACGCTGTACGTCATTACGTAATAGTATATAACGTTACACGTTATTACGTAATAGTATATAACGTTATACGTTATTACGTATTAGTATATAACGTTACACGTCATTACGTATTAGTATATAACGTTATACGTTAGTACGTAATAGTATATAACGTTACACGTTAGTACGTAATAGTATATAACGTTACACGTCATTACGTATTAGTATATAACGTTACACGTTATTACGTAATACTATATAACGTTTTCCGTCATTACGTAATAGTATATAACGTTATACGTTATTACTTATTAGTATATAACGTTATACGTTATTACGTAATAGTATATAACGTTACACGTTAGTACGTAATAGTATATAATGTTATACGTTAGTACGTCATAGTATATAACGTTATACGTTTTACGTATTAGTATATAACGTTACACGTTTGTACGTAATAGTATATAACGTTATACGTCATTACGTAATAGTATATAACGCTATACGTTATCACGTAATACTATATAACGTTATACGTCATTATGTAATACTGTATAACGTTGTACGTCATTACGTAATAGTATATAACGTTACACGTTATTACGTACTAGTATATAACGTTACACGTTAGTACGTATTACTATATAACGTTATACGTTTTTACGTGTTAGTATGTAACGTTATACGTCATTACGTAATAGTATATAACGTTACACGTTATTACGTACTAGTATATAACGTTACACGTTAGTACGTATTACTATATAACGTTATACGTTATTACGTGTTAGTATGTAACGTTATACGTCATTACGTAATAGTATATAACGTTATGCGTTAGTACGTAATAGTATATAACGTTATACGTTATTACGTATTAGTATATATCGTTATACGTCATTAGGTAATGGTATATAACGTTATATGTTAGTACGTATTATATATATAACGTTACACGTCATTACGTATTAGTATATAACGTTACACGTTATTACGTAATACTATATAACGTTTTCCGTCATTACGTAATAGTATATAACGTTATACGTTATTACTTATTAGTATATAACGTTATATGTCATTACGTAATAATATATAACGTTATACGTTATTACGTATTGGTATATAACGTTACACGATATTACGTATTAGTATATAACGTTACACGTTATTACGTAATAGTATATAACGTTATACGTAATTACTTATTAGTATATAACGTTATACGTCATTACGTAATAGTATATAACGTTATACGTTATTACGTAATACTATATAACGTTACACGTTAGTACGTAATAGTATATAATGTTATACGTTAGTACGTCATAGTATATAACGTTATACGTTTTACGTATTAGTATATAACGTTACACGTTTGTACGTAATAGTATATAACGTTATACGTCATTACGTAATAGTATATAACGCTATACCTTATCACGTAATACTATATAACGTTATACGTCATTATGTAATACTGTATAACGTTGTACGTCATTACGTTATAGTATATAACGTTACACGTTATTACGTACTAGTATATAACGTTACACGTTAGTACGTATTACTATATAACGTTATACGTTATTACGTGTTAGTATGTAACGTTATACGTCATTACGTAATAGTATATAACGTTACACGTTATTACGTACTAGTATATAACGTTACACGTTAGTACGTATTACTATATAACGTTATACGTTATTATGTGTTAGTATGTAACGTTATACGTCATTACGTAATAGTATATAACGTTACACGTTATTACGTACTAGTATATAACGTTACACGTTAGTACGTATTAGTATATAACGTTATACGTTATTACGTGTTAGTATGTAACGTTATACCTCATTACGTGTTAGTACATAACGTTATACGTTAGTACGTAATAGTATATAACGTTACACGTTAGTACGTAATAGTATATAATGTTATACGTTAGTACGTCATAGTATATAACGTTATACGTTTTACGTATTAGTATATAACGTTACACGTTTGTACGTAATAGTATATGACGTTATACGTCATTACGTAATAGTATATAACTCTATACGTTATCACGTAATACTATATAACGTTATACGTCATTATGTAATACTGTATAACGTTGTACGTCATTACGTAATAGTATATAACGTTACACGTTATTACGTACTAGTATATAACGTTACACGTTAGTACGTATTACTATATAACGTTATACGTTTTTACGTGTTAGTATGTAACGTTATACGTCATTACGTAATAGTATATAACGTTACACGTTATTACGTACTAGTATATAACGTTACACGTTAGTACGTATTACTATATAACGTTATACGTTATTACGTGTTAGTATGTAACGTTATACGTCATTACGTAATAGTATATAACGTTATGCGTTAGTACGTAATAGTATATAACGTTATACGTTATTACGTATTAGTATATAGCGTTATACGTCATTAGGTAATAGTATATAACGTTATATGTTAGTACGTATTAGTATATAACGTTACACGTCATTACGTATTAGTATATAACGTTACACGTTATTACGTAATACTATATAACGTTTTCCGTCATTACGTAATAGTATATAACGTTATACGTTATTACTTATTAGTATATAACGTTATATGTCATTACGTAATAATATATAACGTTATACGTTATTACGTATTGGTATATAACGTTACACGATATTACGTATTAGTATATAACGTTACACGTTATTACGTAATAGTATATAACGTTATACGTAATTACTTATTAGTATATAACGTTATACGTCATTACGTAATAGTATATAACGTTATACGTTATTACGTAATACTATATAACGTTACACGTTAGTACGTAATAGTATATAATGTTATACGTTAGTACGTCATAGTATATAACGTTATACGTTTTACGTATTAGTATATAACGTTACACGTTTGTACGTAATAGTATATAACGTTATACGTCATTACGTAATAGTATATAACGCTATACCTTATCACGTAATACTATATAACGTTATACGTCATTATGTAATACTGTATAACGTTGTACGTCATTACGTAATAGTATATAACGTTACACGTTATTACGTACTAGTATATAACGTTACACGTTAGTACGTATTACTATATAACGTTATACGTTATGACGTGTTAGTATGTAACGTTATACGTCATTACGTAATAGTATATAACGTTACACGTTATTACGTACTAGTATATAACGTTACACGTTAGTACGTATTACTATATAACGTTATACGTTATTATGTGTTAGTATGTAACGTTATACGTCATTACGTAATAGTATATAACGTTATGCGTTAGTACGTAATAGTATATAACGTTACACGTTAGTACGTAATAGTGGATAACGTTATACGTTATTACGTATTAGTATATAGCGGTACACGTTAGTACGTAATAGTATATAACGTTATACGTTATTACTTATTAGTATATAACGTTATATGTCATTACGTAATAGTATATATAACGTTTTCCGTCATTACGTAATAGTATATAACGTTATACGTTATTACGTATTAGGATATAACGTTATACGTTATTACGTATTAGTATATAGCGTTATACGTCATTAGGTAATAGTATATAACGTTATATGTTAGTACGTATTAGTATATAACGTTACACGTTATTAAGTAATACTATATAACGTTATACGTCATTACGTAATAGTATATAACGTTATACGTTATTACGTAATACTATATAACGTTATACGTCATTACGTAATACTGTATAACGTTGTACGTCATTACGTAATAGTATATAACGTTACACGTTATTACGTACTAGTATATAACGTTACACGTTAGTACGTATTAGTATATAACGTTATACGTTATTACGTGTTAGTATGTAACGTTATACCTCATTACGTGTTAGTACATAACGTTATACGTTAGTACGTAATAGTATATAACGTTACACGTTAGTACGTAATAGTATATAATGTTATACGTTAGTACGTCATAGTATATAACGTTATACGTTTTACGTATTAGTATATAACGTTACACGTTTGTACGTAATAGTATATAACGTTATACGTCATTACGTAATAGTATATAACGCTATACGTTATCACGTAATACTATATAACGTTATACGTCATTATGTAATACTGTATAACGTTGTACGTCATTACGTAATAGTATATAACGTTACACGTTATTACGTACTAGTATATAACGTTACACGTTAGTACGTATTACTATATAACGTTATACGTTTTTACGTGTTAGTATGTAACGTTATACGTCATTAGGTAATAGTATATAACGTTATATGTTAGTACGTACTAGTATATAACGTTACACGTTAGTACGTATTACTATATAACGTTATACGTTATTACGTGTTAGTATGTAACGTTATACGTCATTACGTAATAGTATATAACGTTACACGTTATTACGTACTAGTATATAACGTTACACGTTAGTACGTATTACTATATAACGTTATACGTTATTATGTGTTAGTATGTAACGTTATACGTCATTACGTAATAGTATATAACGTTATGCGTTAGTACGTAATAGTATATAACGTTACACGTTAGTACGTAATAGTAGATAACGTTATACGTTATTACGTATTAGTATATAGCGGTACACGTTAGTACGTAATAATATATAACGTTATACGTTATTACTTATTAGTATATAACGTTATATGTCATTACGTAATAGTATATAACGTTTTCCGTCATTACGTAATAGTATATAACGTTATACGTTATTACGTATTAGGATATAACGTTATACGTTATTACGTATTAGTATATAGCGTTATACGTCATTAGGTAATAGTATATAACGTTATATGTTAGTACGTATTAGTATATAACGTTACACGTTATTAAGTAATACTATATAACGTTATACGTCATTACGTAATAGTATATAACGTTATACGTTATTACGTAATACTATATAACGTTATACGTCATTACGTAATACTGTATAACGTTGTACGTCATTACGTAATAGTATATAACGTTACACGTTATTACGTACTAGTATATAACGTTACACGTTAGTACGTATTAGTATATAACGTTATACGTTAGTACGTAATAGTATATAATGTTATACGTTAGTACGTCATAGTATATAACGTTATACGTTTTACGTATTAGTATATAACGTTACACGTTTGTACGTAATAGTATATAACGTTATACGTCATTACGTAATAGTATATAACGCTATACCTTATCACGTAATACTATATAACGTTATACGTCATTATGTAATACTGTATAACGTTGTACGTCATTACGTAATAGTATATAACGTTACACGTTATTACGTACTAGTATATAACGTTACACGTTAGTACGTATTACTATATAACGTTATACGTTATTACGTGTTAGTATGTAACGTTATACGTCATTACGTAATAGTATATAACGTTACACGTTATTACGTACTAGTATATAACGTTACACGTTAGTACGTATTACTATATAACGTTATACGTTATTATGTGTTAGTATGTAACGTTATACGTCATTACGTAATAGTATATAACGTTATGCGTTAGTACGTAATAGTATATAACGTTACACGTTAGTACGTAATAGTGGATAACGTTATACGTTATTACGTATTAGTATATAGCGGTACACGTTAGTACGTAATAGTATATAACGTTATACGTTATTACTTATTAGTATATAACGTTATATGTCATTACGTAATAGTATATATAACGTTTTCCGTCATTACGTAATAGTATATAACGTTATACGTTATTACGTATTAGGATATAACGTTATACGTTATTACGTATTAGTATATAGCGTTATACGTCATTAGGTAATAGTATATAACGTTATATGTTAGTACGTATTAGTATATAACGTTACACGTTATTAAGTAATACTATATAACGTTATACGTCATTACGTAATAGTATATAACGTTATACGTTATTACGTAATACTATATAACGTTATACGTCATTACGTAATACTGTATAACGTTGTACGTCATTACGTAATAGTATATAACGTTACACGTTATTACGTACTAGTATATAACGTTACACGTTAGTACGTATTAGTATATAACGTTATACGTTATTACGTGTTAGTATGTAACGTTATACCTCATTACGTGTTAGTACATAACGTTATACGTTAGTACGTAATAGTATATAACGTTACACGTTAGTACGTAATAGTATATAATGTTATACGTTAGTACGTCATAGTATATAACGTTATACGTTTTACGTATTAGTATATAACGTTACACGTTTGTACGTAATAGTATATAACGTTATACGTCATTACGTAATAGTATATAACGCTATACGTTATCACGTAATACTATATAACGTTATACGTCATTATGTAATACTGTATAACGTTGTACGTCATTACGTAATAGTATATAACGTTACACGTTATTACGTACTAGTATATAACGTTACACGTTAGTACGTATTACTATATAACGTTATACGTTTTTACGTGTTAGTATGTAACGTTATACGTCATTACGTAATAGTATATAACGTTACACGTTATTACGTACTAGTATATAACGTTACACGTTAGTACGTATTACTATATAACGTTATACGTTATTACGTGTTAGTATGTAACGTTATACGTCATTACGTAATAGTATATAACGTTATGCGTTAGTACGTAATAGTATATAACGTTACACGTTAGTACGTAATAGTAGATAACGTTATACGTTATTACGTATTAGTATATAGCGGTACACGTTAGTACGTAATAGTATATAACGTTATACGTTATTACTTATTAGTATATAACGTTATATGTCATTACGTAATAGTATATAACGTTATACGTTATTACGTATTGGTATATAACGTTACACGATATTACGTATTAGTATATAACGTTACACGTTATTACGTAATAGTATATAACGTTATACGTTATTACTTATTAGTATATAACGTTACACGTTAGTACGTAATAGTATATAACGTTATACGTTATTACGTATTAGTATATAACGTTATACGTTAATACGTAATAGTATATAACGTTATACGTTAGTACGTAATAGTATATAACGTTATACGTTATTACGTAATAGTATATAACGTCACACGTTATTACGTATATGTATATAACGTTACACGTCATTACGTATTAGTATATAACGTTATACGTTAGCACGTAATAGTATATAACGTTACACGTTATTACGTAATAGTATATAACGTTACACGTTATTACGTATTAGTATATAACGTTACACGTTAGTACGTAATAGTATATAACGTTATACGTTATTGCGTAATAGTATATAACGTTATACGTCATTACGTAATAGTATATAACGCTATACGTTATCACGTAATACTATATAACGTTATACGTCATTATGTAATACTGTATAACGTTGTACGTCATTACGTAATAGTATATAACGTTACACGTTATTACGTACTAGTATATAACGTTACACGTTAGTACGTATTACTATATAACGTTATACGTTATTACGTGTTAGTATGTAACGTTATACGTCATTACGTAATAGTATATAACGTTATGCGTTAGTACGTAATAGTATATAACGTTACACGTTAGTACGTAATAGTAGATAACGTTATACGTTATTACGTATTAGTATATAGCGGTACACGTTAGTACGTAATAGTATATAACGTTATACGTTATTACTTATTAGTATATAACGTTATATGTCATTACGTAATAGTATATAACGTTATACGTTATTACGTATTGGTATATAACGTTATACGTTATTACGTATTAGTATATAGCGGTACACGTTAGTACGTAATAGTATATAACGTTATACGTTATTACTTATTAGTATATAACGTTGTACGTCATTACGTAATTGTATATAACGTTACACGTTATTACGTACTAGTATATAACGTTACACGTTAGTACGTATTAGTATATAACGTTATACGTTATTACGTGTTAGTATGTAACGTTATACCTCATTACGTGTTAGTACATAACGTTATACGTTAGTACGTAATATTATATAACGTTATACGTTATTACGTAATAGTATATAACGTTATACGTTATTACGTATTAGTATATAACGTTACACGTCATTACGTAATAGTATATAACGTTGTACGTTAGTACGTAATAATATATAACGTTACACGTTAGTACGTAATAGTATATAATGTTATACGTTAGTACGTCATAGTATATAACGTTATACGTTTTACGTATTAGTATATAACGTTACACGTTTGTACGTAATAGTATATAACGTTATACGTCATTACGTAATAGTATATAACGCTATACGTTATCACGTAATACTATATAACGTTATACGTCATTATGTAATACTGTATAACGTTGTACGTCATTACGTAATAGTATATAACGTTACACGTTATTACGTAATAGTATATAACGTTATACGTTATTACGTATTAGTATATAACGTTACACGTCATTACGTAATAATATATAACGTTATACGTTATTACGTATTGGTATATAACGTTACACGATATTACGTATTAGTATATAACGTTACACGTTATTACGTAATACTATATAACGTTATACGTCATTACGTAATAGTATATAACGTTACACGTTACTACGTAATACTATATAACGTTATACGTCATTACGTAATAGTATATAACGTTATACGTCATTACGTAATAGTATATAACGTTATACGTTATTACGTATTAGTATATAACGTTACACGTTAGTACGTAATAGTATATAACGTTATACGTTATTACGTATTAGTATATAACGTTACACGTTATTACGTAATACTATATAACGTTATACGTCATTACGTAATAGTATATAACGTTATACGTTATTACGTATTAGTATATAACGTTACACGTTATTTCGTATTAGTATATAACGTTATACGTTATTACGTAATACTATATAACGTTATACGTCATTACGTAATAGTATATAACGTTACACGTTATTTCGTATTAGTATATAACGTTATACGTCATTACGTATTAGTATATAACGTTACACGTTAGTACGTAATAGTATATAACGTTATACGTTATTACGTATTAGTATATAACGTTACACGTTATTACGTAATACTATATAACGTTATACGTCATTACGTAATAGTATATAACGTTATACGTTATTACGTATTAGTATATAACGTTACACGTTATTTCGTATTAGTATATAACGTTACACGTTATTACGTATTAGTATAGAACGTTACACGTTAGTACGTAATAGTATATAACGTTATACGTTATTACGTAATACTATATAACGTTATACGTCATTACGTAATAGTATATATCGTCACACGTTATTACGTATAAGTATATAACGTTACACGTCATTACGTATTAGTATATAACGTTATACGTTAGTACGTAATAGTATATAACGTTACACGTTAGTACGTAATAGTATATAACGTTACACGTTATTACGTATTAGTATATAACGTTACACGTTAGTACGTAATAGTATATAACGTTATACGACATTACGTAATAGTATATAACGTTATACGTTATTACGTAATACTATATAACGTTATACGTCATTACGTATTAGTATATAACGTTACACGTTATTACGTAATACTATATAACGTTATACGTCATTACGTAATAGTATATAACGTTATACGTTATTACGTAATACTATATAACGTTATACGTCATTACGTATTAGTATATAACGTTACACGTTATTACGTAATACTATATAACGTTATACGTCATTACGTAATAGTATAAAACGTTATACGTTATTACGTATTAGTATATAACGTTACACGTTATTTCGTATTAGTATATAACGTTATACGTTATTACGTAATACTATATAACGTTATGCGTCATTACGTAATAGTATATAACGTTACACGTTATTTCGTATTAGTATATAACGTTATACGTCATTACGTATTAGTATATAACGTTACACGTTATTACGTAATACTATATAACGTTATACGTCATTACGTAATAGTATATAACGTCACACGTTATTACGTATATGTATATAACGTTACACGTCATTACGTATTAGTATATAACGTTATACGTTAGTACGTAATAGTAAATAACGTTACACGTTATTACGTAATAGTATATAACGTTACACGTTATTACGTATTAGTATATAACGTTACACGTTAGTACGTAATAGTATATAACGTTATACGTTATAACTTATTAGTATATAACGTTACACGTTAGTACGTAATAGTATATAACGTTATACGTTACTACGTATTAGTATATAACGTTACACGTTATTACGTAATACTATATAACGTTATACGTCATTACGTATTAGTATATAACGTTACACGTTATTACGTAATACTATATAACGTTATACGTCATTACGTAATAGTATATAACGTCACACGTTATTACGTATATGTATATAACGTTACACGTCATTACGTATTAGTATATAACGTTATACGTTAATACGTAATAGTAAATAACGTTACACGTTATTACGTAATAGTATATAACGTTACACGTTATTACGTATTAGTATATAACGTTATACGTCATTACGTAATAGTAATAACGTTATACGTTATCACGTAATACTATATAACGTTATACGTCATTATGTAATACTGTATAACGTTGTACGTCATTACGTAATAGTATATAACGTTACACGTTATTACGTAATAGTATATAACGTTATACGTTATTACGTAATAGTATAAAACGTTATACGTTATTACGTATTAGTATATAACGTTACACGTTATTTCGTATTAGTATATAACGTTATACGTTATTACGTAATACTATATAACGTTATACGTCACTACGTAATAGTATATAACGTTACACGTTATTTCGTATTAGTATATAACGTTATACGTCATTACGTATTAGTATATAACGTTACACGTTATTACGTAATACTATATAACGTTATACGTCATTACGTAATAGTATATAACGTTATACGTTATTACGTATTAGTATATAACGTTACACGTTATTTCGTATTAGTATATAACGTTATACGTTATTACGTAATACTATATAACGTTATACGTCATTACGTAATAGTATATAACGTTACACGTTATTTCGTATTAGTATATAACGTTATACGTCATTACGTATTAGTATATAACGTTACACGTTAGTACGTAATAGTATATAACGTTATACGTTATTACGTATTAGTATATAACGTTACACGTTATTACGTAATACTATATAACGTTATACGTCATTACGTAATAGTATATAACGTTATACGTTATTACGTATTAGTATATAACGTTACACGTTATTTCGTATTAGTATATAACGTTACACGTTATTACGTATTAGTATAGAACGTTACACGTTAGTACGTAATAGTATATAACGTTATACGTTATTACGTAATACTATATAACGTTATACGTCATTACGTAATAGTATATATCGTCACACGTTATTACGTATAAGTATATAACGTTACACGTCATTACGTATTAGTATATAACGTTATACGTTAGTACGTAATAGTATATAACGTTACACGTTAGTACGTAATAGTATATAACGTTACACGTTATTACGTATTAGTATATAACGTTACACGTTAGTACGTAATAGTATATAACGTTATACGACATTACGTAATAGTATATAACGTTATACGTTATTACGTAATACTATATAACGTTATACGTCATTACGTATTAGTATATAACGTTACACGTTATTACGTAATACTATATAACGTTATACGTCATTACGTAATAGTATATAACGTTATACGTTATTACGTAATACTATATAACGTTATACGTCATTACGTATTAGTATATAACGTTACACGTTATTACGTAATACTATATAACGTTATACGTCATTACGTAATAGTATAAAACGTTATACGTTATTACGTATTAGTATATAACGTTACACGTTATTTCGTATTAGTATATAACGTTATACGTTATTACGTAATACTATATAACGTTATACGTCATTACGTAATAGTATATAACGTTACACGTTATTTCGTATTAGTATATAACGTTATACGTCATTACGTATTAGTATATAACGTTACACGTTATTACTTAATACTATATAACGTTATACGTCATTACGTAATAGTATATAACGTTATACGTTATCACGTAATACTATATAACGTTATACGTCATTATGTAATACTGTATAACGTTGTACGTCATTACGTAATAGTATATAACGTTACACGTTATTACGTAATAGTATATAACGTTATACGTTATTACGTAATAGTATAAAACGTTATACGTTATTACGTATTAGTATATAACGTTACACGTTATTTCGTATTAGTATATAACGTTATACGTTATTACGTAATACTATATAACGTTATACGTCATTACGTAATAGTATATAACGTTACACGTTATTTCGTATTAGTATATAACGTTATACGTCATTACGTATTAGTATATAACGTTACACGTTATTACGTAATACTATATAACGTTATACGTCATTACGTAATAGTATATAACGTTATACGTCATTACGTAATAGTATATAACGTTATACGTTATTACGTATTAGTATATAACGTTACACGTTATTTCGTATTAGTATATAACGCTACACGTTATTACGTATTAGTATATAACGTTACACGTTAGTACGTAATAGTATTTAACGTTATACGTTATTACGTAATACTATATAACGTTATACGTCATTACGTAATAGTATATAACGTCACACGTTATTACGTATATGTATATAACGTTACACGTCATTACGTATTAGTATATAACGTTATACGTTAGTACGTAATAGTATATAACGTTACACGTTATTACGTAATAGTATATAACGTTACACGTTATTACGTATTAGTATATAACGTTACACGTTAGTACGTAATAGTATATAACGTTATACGTTATAACTTATTAGTATATAGCGTTACACGTTAGTACGTAATAGTATATAACGTTATACGTTACTACGTATTAGTATATAACGTTACACGTTATTACGTAATACTATATAACGTTATACGTCATTACGTATTAGTATATAACGTTACACGTTATTACGTAATACTATATAACGTTATACGTCATTACGTAATAGTATATAACGTCACACGTTATTACGTATATGTATATAACGTTACACGTCATTACGTATTAGTATATAACGTTATACGTTAGTACGTAATAGTAAATAACGTTACACGTTATTACGTAATAGTATATAACGTTACACGTTATTACGTATTAGTATATAACGTTATACGTCATTACGTAATAGTAATAACGTTATACGTTATCACGTAATACTATATAACGTTATACGTCATTATGTAATACTGTATAACGTTGTACGTCATTACGTAATAGTATATAACGTTACACGTTATTACGTAATAGTATATAACGTTATACGTTATTACGTAATAGTATAAAACGTTATACGTTATTACGTATTAGTATATAACGTTACACGTTATTTCGTATTAGTATATAACGTTACACGTTATTACGTAATACTATATAACGTTATACGTCATTACGTAATAGTATATAACGTTATACGTTATTACGTAATACTATATAACGTTATACGTCATTACGTATTAGTATATAACGTTACACGTTATTACGTAATACTATATAACGTTATACGTCATTACGTAATAGTATAAAACGTTATACGTCATTACGTAATAGTATATAACGTTATACGTTATTACGTATTAGTATATAACGTTACACGTTATTTCGTATTAGTATATAACGCTACACGTTATTACGTATTAGTATATAACGTTACACGTTAGTACGTAATAGTATTTAACGTTATACGTTATTACGTAATACTATATAACGTTATACGTCATTACGTAATAGTATATAACTTCACACGTTATTACGTATATGTATATAACGTTACACGTCATTACGTATTAGTATATAACGTTATACGTTAGTACGTAATAGTATATAACGTTACACGTTATTACGTAATAGTATATAACGTTACACGTTATTACGTATTAGTATATAACGTTACACGTTAGTACGTAATAGTATATAACGTTATACGTTATAACTTATTAGTATATAACGTTACACGTTAGTACGTAATAGTATATGACGTTATACGTTATTACGTATTAGTATATAACGTTACACGTTATTACGTAATACTATATAACGTTATACGTCATTACGTATTAGTATATAACGTTACACGTTATTACGTAATACTATATAACGTTATACGTCATTACGTAATAGTATATAACGTTATACGTTATTACGTAATACTATATAACGTTATACGTCATTACGTATTAGTATATAACGTTACACGTTATTACGTAATACTATATAACGTTATACGTCATTACGTAATAGTATAAAACGTTATACGTTATTACGTATTAGTATATAACGTTACACGTTATTTCGTATTAGTATATAACGTTATACGTTATTACGTAATACTATATAACGTTATACGTCATTACGTAATAGTATATAACGTTACACGTTATTTCGTATTAGTATATAACGTTATACGTCATTACGTATTAGTATATAACGTTACACGTTATTACGTAATACTATATAACGTTATACGTCATTACGTAATAGTATATAACGTTACACGTTATTACGTAATACTATATAACGTTATACGTCATTACGTATTAGTATATAACGTTACACGTTATTACGTAATACTATATAACGTTATACGTCATTACGTAATAGTATATAACGTTATACGTTATTACGTAATACTATATAACGTTATACGTCATTACGTATTAGTATATAACGTTACACGTTATTACGTAATACTATATAACGTTATACGTCATTACGTAATAGTATAAAACGTTATACGTTATTACGTATTAGTATATAACGTTCTACGTTATTACGTATTAGTATATAACGTTACACGTCATTACGTAGTAGTATATAACGTTGTACGTTAGTACGTAATAGTATATAACGTTACACGTTATTTCGTATTAGTATATAACGTTACACGTCATTACGTAACAGTATATAAAGTTATACGTCATTACGTAATAGTATATAACGTTACACGTTATTACGTATAAGTATATAACGTTACACGTCATTACGTATTAGTATATAACGTTATACGTTAGTACGTAATAGTATATAACGTTACACGTTAGTACGTAATAGTAGATAACGTTATACGTTATTACGTATTAGTATATAGTGGTACACGTCATTACGTAATAGTATATAACGTTATACGTTATTACGTAATACTATATAACGTTATACGTCATTACGTATTAGTATAGAACGTTACACGTTAGTACGTAATAGTATATAACGTTATACGTTATTACGTAATACTATATAACGTTATACGTCATTACGTAATAGTATATAACGTTATACGTCATTACGTAATAGTATAAAACGTTATACGTTATTACGTATTAGTATATAACGTTCTACGTTATTACGTATTAGTATATAACGTTACACGTCATTACGTAGTAGTATATAACGTTGTACGTTAGTACGTAATAGTATATAACGTTACACGTTATTTCGTATTAGTATATAACGTTACACGTCATTACGTAACAGTATATAAAGTTATACGTCATTACGTAATAGTATATAACGTTACACGTTATTACGTATAAGTATATAACGTTACACGTCATTACGTATTAGTATATAACGTTATACGTTAGTACGTAATAGTATATAACGTTACACGTTAGTACGTAATAGTAGATAACGTTATACGTTATTACGTATTAGTATATAGTGGTACACGTCATTACGTAATAGTATATAACGTTGTACGTTAGTACGTAATAGTATATAACGTTATACGTTATTACTTATTAGTATATAACGTTATATGTCATTACGTAATAGTATATAACGTTATACGTTATTACGTAATAGTATATAACGTTATACGTTAGTACGTAATATTACATAACGTTATACGTTATTACGTAATAGTATATAACGTTATACGTTATTACGTATTAGTATATAACGTTACATGTTAGTACGTATTAGTATATAACGTTATACGTCATTACGTAATAGTATATAACGTTATACGTTATTTCGTAATAGTATATATCATTATACGTTATTACGTATTAGTATATAGCGTTATACGTTATTACGTATTAGTATATAGCGTTATACGTCATTACGTAATAGTATATAACGTTGTACGTTAGTACGTAATAGTATATAACGTTACACGTTAGTACGTAATAGTATATAATGTTATACGTTAGTACGTCATAGTATATAACGTTATACGTTTTACGTATTAGTATATAACGTTACACGTTTGTACGTAATAGTATATAACGTTATACGTCATTACGTAATAGTATATAACGCTATACGTTATCACGTTATACTATATAACGTTATACGTCATTATGTAATACTGTATAACGTTGTACGTCATTACGTAATAGTATATAACGTTACACGTTAGTACGTATTACTATATAACGTTATACGTTATTACGTGTTAGTATGTAACGTTATACGTCATTACGTAATAGTATATAACGTTACACGTTATTACGTACTAGTATATAACGTTACACGTTAGTACGTATTACTATATAACGTTATACGTTATTACGTGTTAGTATGTAACGTTATACGTCATTACGTAATAGTATATAACGTTATGCGTTAGTACGTAATAGTATATAACGTTACACGTTAGTACGTAATAGTAGATAACGTTATACGTTATTACGTATTAGTATATAGCGGTACACGTTAGTACGTAATAGTATATAACGTTATACGTTATTACTTATTAGTATATAACGTTATATGTCATTACGTAATAGTATATAACGTTATACGTTATTACGTATTGGTATATAACGTTACACGATATTACGTATTAGTATATAACGTTACACGTTATTACGTAATAGTATATAACGTTATACGTTATTACTTATTAGTATTTAACGTTACACGTTAGTACGTAATAGTATATAACGTTATACGTTATTACGTATTAGTATATAACGTTATACGTTATTACGTATTAGTATATAGCGTTATACGTCATTAGGTAATAGTATATAACGTTATATGTTAGTACGTATTAGTATATAACGTTACACCTCATTACGTATTAGTATATAACGTTACACGTTATTACGTAATACTATATAACGTTTTCCGTCATTACGTATTAGTATATAACGTTACACGTTATTACGTAATACTATATAACGTTATACGTCATTACGTAATAGTATAAAACGTTATACGTTATTACGTATTAGTATATAACGTTACACGTTATTTCGTATTAGTATATAACGTTATACGTCATTACGTAATAGTAATAACGTTATACGTTATCACGTAATACTATATAACGTTATACGTCATTATGTAATACTGTATAACGTTGTACGTCATTACGTAATAGTATATAACGTTACACGTTATTACGTAATAGTATATAACGTTATACGTTATTACGTAATAGTATAAAACGTTATACGTTATTACGTATTAGTATATAACGTTACACGTTATTTCGTATTAGTATATAACGTTATACGTTATTACGTAATACTATATAACGTTATACGTCACTACGTAATAGTATATAACGTTACACGTTATTTCGTATTAGTATATAACGTTATACGTCATTACGTATTAGTATATAACGTTACACGTTATTACGTAATACTATATAACGTTATACGTCATTACGTAATAGTATATAACGTTATACGTTATTACGTATTAGTATATAACGTTACACGTTATTTCGTATTAGTATATAACGTTATACGTTATTACGTAATACTATATAACGTTATACGTCATTACGTAATAGTATATAACGTTACACGTTATTTCGTATTAGTATATAACGTTATACGTCATTACGTATTAGTATATAACGTTACACGTTAGTACGTAATAGTATATAACGTTATACGTTATTACGTATTAGTATATAACGTTACACGTTATTACGTAATACTATATAACGTTATACGTCATTACGTAATAGTATATAACGTTATACGTTATTACGTATTAGTATATAACGTTACACGTTATTTCGTATTAGTATATAACGTTACACGTTATTACGTATTAGTATAGAACGTTACACGTTAGTACGTAATAGTATATAACGTTATACGTTATTACGTAATACTATATAACGTTATACGTCATTACGTAATAGTATATATCGTCACACGTTATTACGTATAAGTATATAACGTTACACGTCATTACGTATTAGTATATAACGTTATACGTTAGTACGTAATAGTATATAACGTTACACGTTAGTACGTAATAGTATATAACGTTACACGTTATTACGTATTAGTATATAACGTTACACGTTAGTACGTAATAGTATATAACGTTATACGACATTACGTAATAGTATATAACGTTATACGTTATTACGTAATACTATATAACGTTATACGTCATTACGTATTAGTATATAACGTTACACGTTATTACGTAATACTATATAACGTTATACGTCATTACGTAATAGTATATAACGTTATACGTTATTACGTAATACTATATAACGTTATACGTCATTACGTATTAGTATATAACGTTACACGTTATTACGTAATACTATATAACGTTATACGTCATTACGTAATAGTATAAAACGTTATACGTTATTACGTATTAGTATATAACGTTACACGTTATTTCGTATTAGTATATAACGTTATACGTTATTACGTAATACTATATAACGTTATACGTCATTACGTAATAGTATATAACGTTACACGTTATTTCGTATTAGTATATAACGTTATACGTCATTACGTATTAGTATATAACGTTACACGTTATTACTTAATACTATATAACGTTATACGTCATTACGTAATAGTATATAACGTTATACGTTATCACGTAATACTATATAACGTTATACGTCATTATGTAATACTGTATAACGTTGTACGTCATTACGTAATAGTATATAACGTTACACGTTATTACGTAATAGTATATAACGTTATACGTTATTACGTAATAGTATAAAACGTTATACGTTATTACGTATTAGTATATAACGTTACACGTTATTTCGTATTAGTATATAACGTTATACGTTATTACGTAATACTATATAACGTTATACGTCATTACGTAATAGTATATAACGTTACACGTTATTTCGTATTAGTATATAACGTTATACGTCATTACGTATTAGTATATAACGTTACACGTTATTACGTAATACTATATAACGTTATACGTCATTACGTAATAGTATATAACGTTATACGTCATTACGTAATAGTATATAACGTTATACGTTATTACGTATTAGTATATAACGTTACACGTTATTTCGTATTAGTATATAACGCTACACGTTATTACGTATTAGTATATAACGTTACACGTTAGTACGTAATAGTATTTAACGTTATACGTTATTACGTAATACTATATAACGTTATACGTCATTACGTAATAGTATATAACGTCACACGTTATTACGTATATGTATATAACGTTACACGTCATTACGTATTAGTATATAACGTTATACGTTAGTACGTAATAGTATATAACGTTACACGTTATTACGTAATAGTATATAACGTTACACGTTATTACGTATTAGTATATAACGTTACACGTTAGTACGTAATAGTATATAACGTTATACGTTATAACTTATTAGTATATAGCGTTACACGTTAGTACGTAATAGTATATAACGTTATACGTTACTACGTATTAGTATATAACGTTACACGTTATTACGTAATACTATATAACGTTATACGTCATTACGTATTAGTATATAACGTTACACGTTATTACGTAATACTATATAACGTTATACGTCATTACGTAATAGTATATAACGTCACACGTTATTACGTATATGTATATAACGTTACACGTCATTACGTATTAGTATATAACGTTATACGTTAGTACGTAATAGTAAATAACGTTACACGTTATTACGTAATAGTATATAACGTTACACGTTATTACGTATTAGTATATAACGTTATACGTCATTACGTAATAGTAATAACGTTATACGTTATCACGTAATACTATATAACGTTATACGTCATTATGTAATACTGTATAACGTTGTACGTCATTACGTAATAGTATATAACGTTACACGTTATTACGTAATAGTATATAACGTTATACGTTATTACGTAATAGTATAAAACGTTATACGTTATTACGTATTAGTATATAACGTTACACGTTATTTCGTATTAGTATATAACGTTACACGTTATTACGTAATACTATATAACGTTATACGTCATTACGTAATAGTATATAACGTTATACGTTATTACGTAATACTATATAACGTTATACGTCATTACGTATTAGTATATAACGTTACACGTTATTACGTAATACTATATAACGTTATACGTCATTACGTAATAGTATAAAACGTTATACGTCATTACGTAATAGTATATAACGTTATACGTTATTACGTATTAGTATATAACGTTACACGTTATTTCGTATTAGTATATAACGCTACACGTTATTACGTATTAGTATATAACGTTACACGTTAGTACGTAATAGTATTTAACGTTATACGTTATTACGTAATACTATATAACGTTATACGTCATTACGTAATAGTATATAACTTCACACGTTATTACGTATATGTATATAACGTTACACGTCATTACGTATTAGTATATAACGTTATACGTTAGTACGTAATAGTATATAACGTTACACGTTATTACGTAATAGTATATAACGTTACACGTTATTACGTATTAGTATATAACGTTACACGTTAGTACGTAATAGTATATAACGTTATACGTTATAACTTATTAGTATATAACGTTACACGTTAGTACGTAATAGTATATGACGTTATACGTTATTACGTATTAGTATATAACGTTACACGTTATTACGTAATACTATATAACGTTATACGTCATTACGTATTAGTATATAACGTTACACGTTATTACGTAATACTATATAACGTTATACGTCATTACGTAATAGTATATAACGTTATACGTTATTACGTAATACTATATAACGTTATACGTCATTACGTATTAGTATATAACGTTACACGTTATTACGTAATACTATATAACGTTATACGTCATTACGTAATAGTATAAAACGTTATACGTTATTACGTATTAGTATATAACGTTACACGTTATTTCGTATTAGTATATAACGTTATACGTTATTACGTAATACTATATAACGTTATACGTCATTACGTAATAGTATATAACGTTACACGTTATTTCGTATTAGTATATAACGTTATACGTCATTACGTATTAGTATATAACGTTACACGTTATTACGTAATACTATATAACGTTATACGTCATTACGTAATAGTATATAACGTTACACGTTATTACGTAATACTATATAACGTTATACGTCATTACGTATTAGTATATAACGTTACACGTTATTACGTAATACTATATAACGTTATACGTCATTACGTAATAGTATATAACGTTATACGTTATTACGTAATACTATATAACGTTATACGTCATTACGTATTAGTATATAACGTTACACGTTATTACGTAATACTATATAACGTTATACGTCATTACGTAATAGTATAAAACGTTATACGTTATTACGTATTAGTATATAACGTTCTACGTTATTACGTATTAGTATATAACGTTACACGTCATTACGTAGTAGTATATAACGTTGTACGTTAGTACGTAATAGTATATAACGTTACACGTTATTTCGTATTAGTATATAACGTTACACGTCATTACGTAACAGTATATAAAGTTATACGTCATTACGTAATAGTATATAACGTTACACGTTATTACGTATAAGTATATAACGTTACACGTCATTACGTATTAGTATATAACGTTATACGTTAGTACGTAATAGTATATAACGTTACACGTTAGTACGTAATAGTAGATAACGTTATACGTTATTACGTATTAGTATATAGTGGTACACGTCATTACGTAATAGTATATAACGTTATACGTTATTACGTAATACTATATAACGTTATACGTCATTACGTATTAGTATAGAACGTTACACGTTAGTACGTAATAGTATATAACGTTATACGTTATTACGTAATACTATATAACGTTATACGTCATTACGTAATAGTATATAACGTTATACGTCATTACGTAATAGTATAAAACGTTATACGTTATTACGTATTAGTATATAACGTTCTACGTTATTACGTATTAGTATATAACGTTACACGTCATTACGTAGTAGTATATAACGTTGTACGTTAGTACGTAATAGTATATAACGTTACACGTTATTTCGTATTAGTATATAACGTTACACGTCATTACGTAACAGTATATAAAGTTATACGTCATTACGTAATAGTATATAACGTTACACGTTATTACGTATAAGTATATAACGTTACACGTCATTACGTATTAGTATATAACGTTATACGTTAGTACGTAATAGTATATAACGTTACACGTTAGTACGTAATAGTAGATAACGTTATACGTTATTACGTATTAGTATATAGTGGTACACGTCATTACGTAATAGTATATAACGTTGTACGTTAGTACGTAATAGTATATAACGTTATACGTTATTACTTATTAGTATATAACGTTATATGTCATTACGTAATAGTATATAACGTTATACGTTATTACGTAATAGTATATAACGTTATACGTTAGTACGTAATATTACATAACGTTATACGTTATTACGTAATAGTATATAACGTTATACGTTATTACGTATTAGTATATAACGTTACATGTTAGTACGTATTAGTATATAACGTTATACGTCATTACGTAATAGTATATAACGTTATACGTTATTTCGTAATAGTATATATCATTATACGTTATTACGTATTAGTATATAGCGTTATACGTTATTACGTATTAGTATATAGCGTTATACGTCATTACGTAATAGTATATAACGTTGTACGTTAGTACGTAATAGTATATAACGTTACACGTTAGTACGTAATAGTATATAATGTTATACGTTAGTACGTCATAGTATATAACGTTATACGTTTTACGTATTAGTATATAACGTTACACGTTTGTACGTAATAGTATATAACGTTATACGTCATTACGTAATAGTATATAACGCTATACGTTATCACGTTATACTATATAACGTTATACGTCATTATGTAATACTGTATAACGTTGTACGTCATTACGTAATAGTATATAACGTTACACGTTAGTACGTATTACTATATAACGTTATACGTTATTACGTGTTAGTATGTAACGTTATACGTCATTACGTAATAGTATATAACGTTACACGTTATTACGTACTAGTATATAACGTTACACGTTAGTACGTATTACTATATAACGTTATACGTTATTACGTGTTAGTATGTAACGTTATACGTCATTACGTAATAGTATATAACGTTATGCGTTAGTACGTAATAGTATATAACGTTACACGTTAGTACGTAATAGTAGATAACGTTATACGTTATTACGTATTAGTATATAGCGGTACACGTTAGTACGTAATAGTATATAACGTTATACGTTATTACTTATTAGTATATAACGTTATATGTCATTACGTAATAGTATATAACGTTATACGTTATTACGTATTGGTATATAACGTTACACGATATTACGTATTAGTATATAACGTTACACGTTATTACGTAATAGTATATAACGTTATACGTTATTACTTATTAGTATTTAACGTTACACGTTAGTACGTAATAGTATATAACGTTATACGTTATTACGTATTAGTATATAACGTTATACGTTATTACGTATTAGTATATAGCGTTATACGTCATTAGGTAATAGTATATAACGTTATATGTTAGTACGTATTAGTATATAACGTTACACCTCATTACGTATTAGTATATAACGTTACACGTTATTACGTAATACTATATAACGTTTTCCGTCATTACGTAATAGTATATAACGTTATACGTTATTACGTATTAGTATATAACGTTATACGCTATTACGTATTAGTATATAGCGTTATACGTCATTAGGTAATAATATATAACGTTATATGTTAGTACGTATTAGTATATAACGTTACACGTTATTAAGTAATACTATATAACGTTATACGTCATTACGTAATAGTATATAACGTTATACGTTATTACGTAATACTATATAACGTTATACGTCATTACGTAATACTGTATAACGTTGTACGTCATTACGTAATAGTATATAACGTTACACGTTATTACGTACTAGTATATAACGTTACACGTTTGTACGTAATAGTATATAACGTTATACGTCATTACGTAATAGTATATAACGCTATACGTTATCACGTAATACTATATAACGTTATACGTCATTATGTAATACTGTATAACGATGTACGTCATTACGTAATAGTATATAACGTTACACGTTATTACGTACTAGTATATAACGTTACACGTTAGTACGTATTACTATATAACGTTATACGTTTTTACGTGTTAGTATGTAACGTTATACGTCATTACGTAATAGTATATAACGTTACACGTTATTACGTACTAGTATATAACGTTACACGTTAGTACGTATTACTATATAACGTTATACGTTATTACGTGTTAGTATGTAACGTTATACGTCATTACGTAATAGTATATAACGTTATGCGTTAGTACGTAATAGTATATAACGTTACACGTTAGTACGTAATAGTAGATAACGTTATACGTTATTACGTATTAGTATATAGCGGTACACGTTAGTACGTAATAGTATATAACGTTATACGTTATTACTTATTAGTATATAACGTTATATGTCATTACGTAATAGTATATAACGTTATACGTTATTACGTATTGGTATATAACGTTACACGATATTACGTATAAGTATATAACGTTACACGTCATTACGTAATAGTATAAAACGTTATGCGTTATTACGTATTAGTCTATAACGTTACACGTTATTACGTAATACTATATAACGTTATACGTCATTACGTAATAGTATATAACGTTATACGTTATTACGTATTAGTATATAACGTTACACGTTATTTCGTATTAGTATATAACGTTACACGTTATTACGTATTAGTATAGAACGTTACACGTTAGTACGTAATAGTATATAACGTTATACGTTATTACGTAATACTATATAACGTTATACGTCATTACGTAATAGTATATATCGTCACACGTTATTACGTATAAGTATATAACGTTACACGTCATTACGTATTAGTATATAACGTTATACGTTATTACGTAATACTATATAACGTTATACGTCATTACGTATTAGTATATAACGTTACACGTTATTACGTAATACTATATAACGTTATACGTCATTACGTAATAGTATATAACGTTATACGTTATTACGTAATACTATATAACGTTATACGTCATTACGTAATACTGTATAACGTTGTACGTCATTACGTAATAGTATATAACGTTACACGTTATTACGTACTAGTATATAACGTTACACGTTTGTACGTAATAGTATATAACGTTATACGTCATTACGTAATAGTATATAACGCTATACGTTATCACGTAATACTATATAACGTTATACGTCATTATGTAATACTGTATAACGATGTACGTCATTACGTAATAGTATATAACGTTACACGTTATTACGTACTAGTATATAACGTTACACGTTAGTACGTATTACTATATAACGTTATACGTTTTTACGTGTTAGTATGTAACGTTATACGTCATTACGTAATAGTATATAACGTTACACGTTATTACGTACTAGTATATAACGTTACACGTTAGTACGTATTACTATATAACGTTATACGTTATTACGTGTTAGTATGTAACGTTATACGTCATTACGTAATAGTATATAACGTTATGCGTTAGTACGTAATAGTATATAACGTTACACGTTAGTACGTAATAGTAGATAACGTTATACGTTATTACGTATTAGTATATAGCGGTACACGTTAGTACGTAATAGTATATAACGTTATACGTTATTACTTATTAGTATATAACGTTATATGTCATTACGTAATAGTATATAACGTTATACGTTATTACGTATTGGTATATAACGTTACACGATATTACGTATAAGTATATAACGTTACACGTCATTACGTAATAGTATAAAACGTTATGCGTTATTACGTATTAGTCTATAACGTTACACGTTATTACGTAATACTATATAACGTTATACGTCATTACGTAATAGTATATAACGTTATACGTTATTACGTATTAGTATATAACGTTACACGTTATTTCGTATTAGTATATAACGTTACACGTTATTACGTATTAGTATAGAACGTTACACGTTAGTACGTAATAGTATATAACGTTATACGTTATTACGTAATACTATATAACGTTATACGTCATTACGTAATAGTATATATCGTCACACGTTATTACGTATAAGTATATAACGTTACACGTCATTACGTATTAGTATATAACGTTATACGTTATTACGTAATACTATATAACGTTATACGTCATTACGTATTAGTATATAACGTTACACGTTATTACGTAATACTATATAACGTTATACGTCATTACGTAATAGTATATAACGTTATACGTTATTACGTAATACTATATAACGTTATACGTCATTACGTATTAGTATATAACGTTACACGTTATTACGTAATACTATATAACGTTATACGTCATTACGTAATAGTATAAAACGTTATACGTTATTACGTATTAGTATATAACGTTACACGTTATTTCGTATTAGTATATAACGTTATACGTTATTACGTAATACTATATAACGTTATACGTCATTACGTAATAGTATATAACGTTACACGTTATTTCGTATTAGTATATAACGTTACACGTTATTACGTATTAGTATATAACGTTACACGTTAGTATGCAATAGTATATAACGTTATACGTTATTACGTAATACTATATAACGTTATACGTCATTACGTAATAGTATATAACGTCACACGTTATTACGTATAAGTATATAACGTTACACGTCATTACGTATTAGTATATAACGTTATACCTTAGTACGTAATAGTATATAACGTTACACGTTAGTACGTAATAGTATATAACGTTATACGTTAGTACGTGATAGTATATAACGTTATACGTTATTTCGTATTAGTATATAACGTTACACGTCATTACGTAACAGTATATAAAGTTATACGTCATTACGTAATAGTATATAGCGGTACACGTTAGTACGTAATAGTATATAACGTTATACGTTATTACTTATTAGTATATAACGTTATACGTTATTACGTATTAGTATATAACGTTATACATTATTACGTATTAGTATATAGCGTTATACGACATTAGGTAATAGTATATAACGTTATGTGTTAGTACGTATTAGTATATAACGTTACACGTCATTACGTATTAGTATATAACGTTACACGTTATTACGTAATAGTATATAACGTTATACGTTATTACTTATTAGTATATAACGTTATACGTTATTACGTATTAGTATATAACGTTATACGTTATTACGTATTAGTATATAGCGTTATACGTCATTAGGTAATAGTATATAACGTTATATGTTAGTACGTAATACTATATAACGTTATACGTCATTACGTAATAGTATATAACGTTATACGTTATTACGTAATACTATATAACGTTATACGTCATTACGTAATACTGTATAACGTTGTACGTCATTACGTAATAGTATATAACGTTACACGTTATTACGTACAAGTATATAACGTTACACGTTAGTACGTATTAGTATATAACGTTATACGTTATTACGTGTTAGTATGTAACGTTATACCTCATTACGTGTTAGTACATAACGTTATACGTTAGTACGTAATATTACATAACGTTATACGTTATTACGTAATAGTATATAACGTTATACGTTATTACGTAATACTATATAACGCTATACGTCATTACGTAATAGTATATAACGTTATACGTTATTTCGTAATAGTATATATCATTATACGTTATTACGTATTAGTATATAGCGTTATACGTTATTACGTATTAGTATATATCGTTATACGTCATTACGTAATAATATATAACGTTATACGTTATTACGTATTAGTATATAACGTTACACGTCATTACGTAATAGTATATAACGTTGTACGTTAGTACGTAATAGTATATAACGTTACACGTCAGTACTCAATAGTATATAATGTTATACGTTAGTACGTCATAGTACATAGCGTTATACGTTATTATGTATTAGTATATAACGTTACACGTTAGTACGTAATAGTATATAACGTTGTACGTTAGTACGTATTAGTATATAACGTTATACGTCATTACGTAATAGTATATAACGTTATACGTTATTTCGTAATAGTATATAGCATTATAAGTTATTACGTATTAGTATATAGCGTTATACGTTATTACGTATTCGTATATAGCGTTATACGTCATTACGTAATATTATATAACGTTATACGTTATTACGTATTAGTATATAACGTTACACGTCATTACGTAATAGTATATAACGTTGTACATTAGTACGTAATAGTATATAACGTTACACGTTAGTACGTAATAGTATATAGCATTATAAGTTATTACGTATTAGTATATAGCGTTATACGTTATTACGTATTCGTATATAGCGTTATACGTCATTACGTAATAGTATATAACGTTACACGTTAGTACGTAATAGTATATAACGTTATACGTTATTTCGTAATAGTATATAACGTTACACGTTAGTACGTAATAGTATACAATGTTATACGTTAGTACGTCATAGTATATAACGTTATACGTTTTACGTATTAGTATATAACGTTACACGTTTGTACGTAATAGTATATAACGTTATACGTCATTACGTAATAGTATATAACGCTATACGTTATCACGTAATACTATATAACGTTATACGTCATTATGTAATACTGTATAACGTTGTACGTCATTACGTAATAGTATATAACGTTACACGTTATTACGTAATAGTATATAACGTTATACGTTATTACGTATTAGTATATAACGTTACACGTCATTACGTAATAATATATAACGTTATACGCTATTACGTATTGGTATATAACGTTATACGATATTACGTATTAGTATATAACGTTACACGTTATTACGTAATACTATATAACGTTATACGTCATTACGTAATAGTATATAACGTTACACGTTACTACGTAATACTATATAACGTTATACGTCATTACGTAATAGTATATAGCGTTATACGTCATTACGTAATAGTATATAACGTTATACGTTATTACGTATTAGTATATAACGTTACACGTTATTTCGTATTAGTATATAACGCTACACGTTATTACGTATTAGTATATAACGTTACACGTTAGTACGTAATAGTATATAACGTTACACGTTATTACGTAATACTATATAACGTTATACGTCATTACGTAATAGTATATAACGTTATACGTTATTACGTATTAGTATATAACGTTACACGTTATTTCGTATTAGTATATAACGTTACACGTTATTACGTATTAGTATAGAACGTTACACGTTAGTACGTAATAGTATATAACGTTATACGTTATTACGTAATACTATATAACGTTATACGTCATTACGTAATAGTATATATCGTCACACGTTATTACGTATAAGTATATAACGTTACACGTCATTACGTATTAGTATATAACGTTATACGTTAGTACGTAATAGTATATAACGTTACACGTTAGTACGTAATAGTATATAACGTTACACGTTATTACGTATTAGTATATAACGTTACACGTTAGTACGTAATAGTATATAACGTTATACGACATTACGTAATAGTATATAACGTTATACGTTATTACGTAATACTATATAACGTTATACGTCATTACGTATTAGTATATAACGTTACACGTTATTACGTAATAGTATATAACGTTATACCTTATTACGTATTAGTATATAACGTTACACGTCATTACGTAATAATATATAACGTTATACGTTATTACGTATTGGTATATAACGTTACACGATATTACGTATTAGTATATAACGTTACACGTTATTACGTAATACTATATAACGTTATACGTCATTACGTAATAGTATATAACGTTACACGTTACTACGTAATACTATATAACGTTATACGTCATTACGTAATAGTATATAACGTTATACGTCATTACGTAATGGTATATAACGTTATACGTTATTACGTATTAGTATATAACGTTACACGTTATTTCGTATTAGTATATAACGCTACACGTTATTACGTATTAGTATATAACGTTACACGTTAGTACGTAATAGTATATAACGTTATACGTTATTACGTAATACTATATAACGTTATACGTCATTACGTAATAGTATATAACGTCACACGTTATTACGTATATGTATATAACGTGACACGTCATTACGTATTAGTATATAACGTTATACGTTAGTACGTAATAGTATATAACGTTACACGTTAGTACGTAATAGTATATAACGTTACACGTTATTACGTATTAGTATATAACGTTACACGTTAGTACGTAATAGTATATAACGTTATACGTTATAACTTATTAGTATATAACGTTACACGTTAGTACGTAATAGTATATAACGTTACACGTTATTACGTATTAGTATATAACGTTACACGTTAGTATGTAATAGTATATAACGTTATACGTTATTACGTAATACTATATAACGTTATACGTCATTACGTAATAGTATATAACGTCACACGTTATTACGTATAAGTATATAACGTTACACGTCATTACGTAATAGTATAAAACGTTATGCGTTATTACGTATTAGTATATAACGTTACACGTTATTACGTAATACTATATAACGTTATACGTCATTACGTAATAGTATATAACGTTATACGTTATTACGTATTAGTATATAACGTTACACGTTATTTCGTATTAGTATATAACGTTACACGTTATTACGTATTAGTATAGAACGTTACACGTTAGTACGTAATAGTATATAACGTTATACGTTATTACGTAATACTATATAACGTTATACGTCATTACGTAATAGTATATATCGTCACACGTTATTACGTATAAGTATATAACGTTACACGTCATTACGTATTAGTATATAACGTTATACGTTAGTACGTAATAGTATATAACGTTACACGTTAGTACGTAATAGTATATAACGTTACACGTTATTACGTATTAGTATATAACGTTACACGTTAGTACGTAATAGTATATAACGTTATACGACATTACGTAATAGTATATAACGTTATACGTTATTACGTAATACTATATAACGTTATACGTCATTACGTATTAGTATATAACGTTACACGTTATTACGTAATACTATATAACGTTATACGTCATTACGTAATAGTATATAACGTTATACGTTATTACGTAATACTATATAACGTTATACGTCATTACGTATTAGTATATAACGTTACACGTTATTACGTAATACTATATAACGTTATACGTCATTACGTAATAGTATAAAACGTTATACGTTATTACGTATTAGTATATAACGTTACACGTTATTTCGTATTAGTATATAACGTTATACGTTATTACGTAATACTATATAACGTTATACGTCATTACGTAATAGTATATAACGTTACACGTTAGTACGTAATAGTATATAACGTTATACGTTAGTACGTGATAGTATATAACGTTATACGTTATTTCGTATTAGTATATAACGTTACACGTCATTACGTAACAGTATATAAAGTTATACGTCATTACGTAATAGTATATAACGTTACACGTTATTACGTATAAGTATATAACGTTACACGTCATTACGTATTAGTATATAATGTTATACGTTAGTACGTAATAGTATATAACGTTACACGTTAGTACGTAATAGTAGATAACGTTATACGTTATTACGTATTAGTATATAGCGGTACACGTTAGTACGTAATAGTATATAACGTTATACGTTATTACTTATTAGTATATAACGTTATACGTTATTACGTATTAGTATATAACGTTATACGTTATTACGTATTAGTATATAGCGTTATACGTCATTAGGTAATAGTATACAACGTTATGTGTTAGTACGTATTAGTATATAACGTTACACGTCATTACGTATTAGTATATAACGTTACACGTTATTACGTAATAGTATATAACGTTATACGTTATTACTTATTAGTATATAACGTTATACGTTATTACGTATTAGTATATAACGTTATACGTCATTACGTAATACTGTATAACGTTGTACGTCATTACGTAATAGTATATAACGTTACACGTTATTACGTACTAGTATATAACGTTACACGTTAGTACGTATTAGTATATAACGTTATACGTTATTACGTGTTAGTATGTAACGTTACACGTCATTACGTAATAGTATATAACGTTGTACGTTAGTACGTAATAGTATATAACGTTACACGTTAGTACGTAATAGTATATAACGTTATACGTTAGTACGTGATAGTATATAACGTTATACGTTATTTCGTATTAGTATATAACGTTACACGTCATTACGTAACAGTATATAAAGTTATACGTCATTACGTAATAGTATATAACGTTACACGTTATTACGTATAAGTATATAACGTTACACGTCATTACGTATTAGTATATAACGTTATACGTTAGTACGTAATAGTATATAACGTTACACGTTAGTACGTAATAGTAGATAACGTTATACGTTATTACGTATTAGTATATAGCGGTACACGTTAGTACGTAATAGTATATAACGTTATACGTTATTACTTATTAGTATATAACGTTATACGTTATTACGTATTAGTATATAACGTTATACGTTATTACGTATTAGTATATAGCGTTATACGTCATTAGGTAATAGTATATACCGTTATGTGTTAGTACGTATTAGTATATAACGTTACACGTCATTACGTATTAGTATATAACGTTACACGTTATTACGTAATAGTATATAACGTTATACGTTATTACTTATTAGTATATAACGTTATACGTTATTTCGTAATAGTATATAACGTTGCACGTTAGTACGTAATAGTATACAATGTTATACGTTAGTACGTCATAGTATATAACGTTATACGTTTTACGTATTAGTATATAACGTTACACGTTATTACGTACTAGTATATAACGTTACACGTTAGTACGTATTAGTATATAACGTTATACGTTTTACGTATTAGTATATAACGTTACACGTTTGTACGTAATAGTATATAACGTTATACGTCATTACGTAATAGTATATAACGTTACACGTTATTACGTATTAGTATATAACGTTACACGTTAGTACGTAATAGTATATAACGTTATACGACATTACGTAATAGTATATAACGTTATACGTTATTACGTAATACTATATAACGTTATACGTCATTACGTATTAGTATATAACGTTACACGTTATTACGTAATACTATATAACGTTATACGTCATTACGTAATAGTATATAACGTTATACGTTATTACGTATTAGTATATAACGTTACACGTCATTACGTATTAGTATATAACGTTACACGTTATTACGTAATACTATATAACGTTATACGTCATTACGTAATAGTATAAAACGTTATACGTTATTACGTATTAGTATATAACGTTACACGTTATTTCGTATTAGTATATAACGTTATACGTTATTACGTAATACTATATAACGTTATACGTCATTACGTAATAGTATATAACGTTACACGTTATTTCGTATTAGTATATAACGTTACACGTTATTACGTATTAGTATATAACGTTACACGTTAGTATGCAATAGTATATAACGTTATACGTTATTACGTAATACTATATAACGTTATACGTCATTACGTAATAGTATATAACGTCACACGTTATTACGTATAAGTATATAACGTTACACGTCATTACGTATTAGTATATAACGTTATACCTTAGTACGTAATAGTATATAACGTTACACGTTAGTACGTAATAGTAGATAACGTTATACGTTATTACGTATTAGTATATAGCGGTACACGTTAGTACGTAATAGTATATAACGTTATACGTTATTACTTATTAGTATATAACGTTATACGTTATTACGTATTAGTATATAACGTTATACGTTATTACGTATTAGTATATAGCGTTATACGTCATTAGGTAATAGTATATAACGTTATGTGTTAGTACGTATTAGTATATAACGTTACACGTCATTACGTATTAGTATATAACGTTACACGTTATTACGTAATAGTATATAACGTTATACGTTATTACTTATTAGTATATAACGTTATACGTTATTACGTATTAGTATATAACGTTATACGTTATTACGTATTAGTATATAGCGTTATACGTAATTAGGTAATAGTATATAACGTTATATGTTAGTACGTAATACTATATAACGTTATACGTCATTACGTAATAGTATATAACGTTATACGTTATTACGTAATACTATATAACGTTATACGTCATTACGTAATACTGTATAACGTTGTACGTCATTACGTAATATTATATAACGTTACACGTTATTACGTACTAGTATATAACGTTACACGTTAGTACGTATTAGTATATAACGTTATACGTTATTACGTATTAGTATATAACGTTATACGTTATTACGTATTAGTATATAGCGTTATACGTCATTAGGTAATAGTATATAACGTTATATGTTAGTACGTAATACTATATAACGTTATACGTCATTACGTAATAGTATATAACGTTATACGTTATTACGTAATACTATATAGCGTTATACGTCATTACGTAATAATATATAACGTTATACGTTATTACGTATTAGTATATAACGTTACACGTCATTACGTAATAGTATATAACGTTGTACGTTAGTACGTAATAGTATATAACGTTACACGTTAGTACTCAATAGTATATAATGTTATACGTTAGTACGTCATAGTACATAGCGTTATACGTTATTACGTATTAGTATATAACGTTACACGTTAGTACGTAATAGTATATAACGTTGTACGTTAGTACGTATTAGTATATAACGTTATACGTCATTACGTAATAGTATATAACGTTATACGTTATTTCGTAATAGTATATAGCATTATAAGTTATTACGTATTAGTATATAGCGTTATACGTTATTACGTATTAGTATATAGCGTTATACGTCATTACGTAATATTATATAACGTTATACGTTATTGCGTATTAGTATATAACGTTACACGTCATTACGTAATAGTATATAACGTTGTACGTTAGTACGTAATAGTATATAACGTTACACGTTAGTACGTAATAGTATATAACGTTATACGTTAGTACGTGATAGTATATAACGTTATACGTTATTTCGTATTAGTATATAACGTTACACGTCATTACGTAACAGTATATAAAGTTATACGTCATTACGTAATAGTATATAACGTAACACGTTATTACGTATAAGTATATAACGTTACACGTCATTACGTATTAGTATATAACGTTATACGTTAGTACGTAATAGTATATAACGTTACACGTTAGTACGTAATAGTAGATAACGTTATACGTTATTACGTATTAGTATATAGCGGTACACGTTAGTACGTAATAGTATATAACGTTATACGTTATTACTTATTAGTATATAACGTTATACGTTATTACGTATTAGTATATAACGTTATACGTTATTACGTATTAGTATATAGCGTTATACGTCATTAGGTAATAGTATATAACGTTATGTGTTAGTACGTATTAGTATATAACGTTACACGTCATTACGTATTAGTATATAACGTTACACGTTATTACGTAATAGTATATAACGTTATACGTTATTACTTATTAGTATATAACGTTATACGTTATTACGTATTAGTATATAACGTTATACGTTATTACGTATTAGTATATAGCGTTATACGTCATTAGGTAATAGTATATAACGTTACACGTTATTTCGTATTAGTATATAACGCTACACGTTATTACGTATTAGTATATAACGTTACACGTTAGTACGTAATAGTATATAACGTTGTACGTTAGTACGTAATAGTATATAACGTTACACGTTAGTACGTAATACTATATAACGTTATACGTCATTATGTAATACTGTATAACGTTATACGTTATTACGTATTAGTATATAACGTTACATGTTAGTACGTATTAGTATATAACGTTATACGTCATTACGTAATAGTATATAACGTTATACGTTATTTCGTAATAGTATATATCATTATACGTTATTACGTATTAGTATATAGCGTTATACGTTATTACGTATTAGTATATAGCGTTATACGTCATTACGTAATAATATATAACGTTATACGTTACTACGTATTATTACATAACGTTACACGTTATTTCGTATTAGTATATAACGCTACACGTTATTACGTATTAGTATATAACGTTACACGTTAGTACGTAATAGTATATAACGTTATACGTTATTACGTAATACTATATAACGTTATACGTCATTACGTAATAGTATATAACGTCACACGTTATTACGTATATGTATATAACGTTACACGTTATTACGTATTAGTATATAACGTTACACGTTAGTACGTAATAGTATATAACGTTATACGTTATAACTTATTAGTATATAACGTTACACGTTAGTACGTAATAGTAAATAACGTTATACGTTAGAACTTATTAGTATATAACGTTATACGTCATTACGTAATAGTATATAACGTTATACGTTATTACGTATTGGTATATAACGTTACACGTTATTACGTATTAGTATATAACGTTACACGTTATTACGTAATAGTATATAACGTTATACGTTATTACGTATTAGTATATAACGTTACACGTCATTACGTAATAGTATATAACGTTGTACGTTAGTACGTAATAGTATATAACGTTACACGTTAGTACGTAATACTATATAACGTTATACGTCATTATGTAATACTGTATAACGTTGTACGTCATTACGTAATAGTATATAACGTTACACGTTATTACGTACTAGTATATAACGTTACACGTTAGTACGTATTAGTATATAACGTTATACGTTAGAACTTATTAGTATATAACGTTATACGTCATTACGTAATAGTATATAACGTTATACGTTATTACGTATTGGTATATAACGTTACACGATATTACGTATTAGTATATAACGTTACACGTTATAACTTATTAGTATATAACGTTACACGTTAGTACGTAATAGTATATAACGTTATACGTTAGAACTTATTAGTATATAACGTTATACGTCATTACGTAATAGTATATAACGTTATACGTTATTACGTATTGGTATATAACGTTACACGATATTACGTATTAGTATATAACGTTACACGTTATTACGTACTAGTATATAACGTTACACGTTAGTACGTATTAGTATATAACGTTATACGTTATTACGTGTTATTATGTAACGTTATACCTCATTACGTGTTAGTACATAACGTTATACGTTAGTACGTAATATTACATAACGTTATACGTTATTACATATTAGTATATAACGTTACACGTTAGTACGAAATAGTATATAACGTTATACATTAGTACGTATTAGCATATAACGTTATACTTCATTGCGTAATAGTATATAACGTTATACGTTATTACGTAATAGTATATAACGTTATACGTTTTTACGTATTAGTATATAACGTTATACGTCATTACGTAATAGTATATGACGTCATACGTTAGTACGTATTAATATATAACGTTACACGTTAGTACGTAATAGTATATAACGTTATACGTTATTACGTAATACTATATAACGTTATACGTCATTACGTAATAGTATATAACGTCACACGTTATTACGCATATGTATATAACGTTACACGTCATTACGTCTTAGTATATAACGTTATACGTTAGTACGTAATAGTATATAACGTTACACGTTAGTACGTAATAGTATATAACGTTACACGTTAGTACGTAATAGTAGATAACGTTATACGTTATTACGTATTAGTATATAGCGGTACACGTTAGTACGTAATAGTATATAACGTTATACGTTATTACTTATTAGTATATAACGTTATACGTTATTACGTATTAGTATATAACGTTATACGTTATTACGTATTAGTATATAGCGTTATACGTCATTAGGTAATAGTATATAACGTTATGTGTTAGTACGTATTAGTATATAACGTTACACGTCATTACGTATTAGTATATAACGTTACACGTTATTACGTAATAGTATATAACGTTATACGTTATTACTTATTAGTATATAACGTTATACGTTATTACGTATTAGTATATAACGTTACACGTTATTACGTATTAGTATATAGCGTTATACGTCATTAGGTAATAGTATATAACGTTATATGTTAGTACGTAATACTATATAACGTTATACGTCATTACGTAATAGTATATAACGTTATACGTTATTACGTAATACTATATAACGTTATACGTCATTACGTAATACTGTATAACGTTGTACGTCATTACGTAATAGTATATAACGTTACACGTTATTACGTACTAGTATATAACGTTACACGTTAGTACGTATTAGTATATAACGTTATACGTTATTACGTGTTAGTATGTAACGTTATACCTCATTACGTGTTAGTACATAACGTTATACGTTAGTACGTAATATTACATAACGTTATACGTTATTACGTAATAGTATATAACGTTATACGTTATTACGTATTAGTATATAACGTTACATGTTAGTACGTATTAGTATATAACGTTATACGTCATTACGTAATAGTATATAACGTTATACGTTATTTCGTAATAGTATATATCATTATACGTTATTACGTATTAGTATATAGCGTTATACGTTATTACGTATTAGTATATAGCGTTATACGTCATTACGTAATAATATATAACGTTATACGTTATTACGTATTAGTATATAACGTTACACGTCATTACGTAATAGTATATAACGTTGTACGTTAGTACGTAATAGTATATAACGTTACACGTTAGTACTCAATAGTATATAATGTTATACGTTAGTACGTCATAGTACATAGCGTTATACGTTATTACGTATTAGTATATAACGTTACACGTCATTACGTAATAGTATATAACGTTGTACGTTAGTACGTAATAGTATATAACGTTACACGTTAGTACTCAATAGTATATAATGTTATACGTTAGTACGTCATAGTACATAGCGTTATACGTTATTACGTATTAGTATATAACGTTACACGTTAGTACGTAATAGTATATAACGTTGTACGTTAGTACGTATTAGTATATAACGTTACACGTTAGTACGTAATAGTATATAACGTTACACGTTAGTACGTAATAGTAGATAACGTTATACGTTATTACGTATTAGTATATAGCGGTACACGTTAGTACGTAATAGTATATAACGTTATACGTTATTACTTATTAGTATATAACGTTATACGTTATTACGTATTAGTATATAACGTTATACGTTATTACGTATTAGTATATAGCGTTATACGTCATTAGGTAATAGTATATAACGTTATGTGTTAGTACGTATTAGTATATAACGTTACACGTCATTACGTATTAGTATATAACGTTACACGTTATTACGTAATAGTATATAACGTTATACGTTATTACTTATTAGTATATAACGTTATACGTTATTACGTATTAGTATATAACGTTACATGTTAGTACGTATTAGTATATAACGTTATACGTCATTACGTAATAGTATATAACGTTATACGTTATTTCGTAATAGTATATATCATTATACGTTATTACGTATTAGTATATAGCGTTATACGTTATTACGTATTAGTATATAGCGTTATACGTCATTACGTAATAATATATAACGTTATACGTTACTACGTATTATTACATAACGTTATACGTTATTTCGTAATAGTATATATCATTATACGTTATTACGTATTAGTATATAGCGTTATACGTTATTACGTATTAGTATATAGCGTTATACGTCATTACGTAATAATATATAACGTTATACGTTATTACGTATTAGTATATAACGTTACACGTCATTACGTAATAGTATATAACGTTGTACGTTAGTACGTAATAGTATATAACGTTACACGTTAGTACTCAATAGTATATAATGTTATACGTTAGTACGTCATAGTACATAGCGTTATACGTTATTACGTATTAGTATATAACGTTACACGTTAGTACGTAATAGTATATAACGTTGTACGTTAGTACGTATTAGTATATAACGTTATACGTCATTACGTAATAGTATATAACGTTATACGTTATTTCGTAATAGTATATAGCATTATAAGTTATTACGTATTAGTATATAGCGTTATACGTTATTACGTATTAGTATATAGCGTTATACGTCATTACGTAATATTATATAACGTTATACGTTATTGCGTATTAGTATATAACGTTACACGTCATTACGTAATAGTATATAACGTTGTACGTTAGTACGTAATAGTATATAACGTTACACGTTAGTACGTAATAGTATATAACGTTATACGTTAGTACGTGATAGTATATAACGTTATACGTTATTTCGTATTAGTATATAACGTTACACGTCATTACGTAACAGTATATAAAGTTATACGTCATTACGTAATAGTATATAACGTAACACGTTATTACGTATAAGTATATAACGTTACACGTCATTACGTATTAGTATATAACGTTATACGTTAGTACGTAATAGTATATAACGTTACACGTTAGTACGTAATAGTAGATAACGTTATACGTTATTACGTATTAGTATATAGCGGTACACGTTAGTACGTAATAGTATATAACGTTATACGTTATTACTTATTAGTATATAACGTTATACGTTATTACGTATTAGTATATAACGTTATACGTTATTACGTATTAGTATATAGCGTTATACGTCATTAGGTAATAGTATATAACGTTATGTGTTAGTACGTATTAGTATATAACGTTACACGTCATTACGTATTAGTATATAACGTTACACGTTATTACGTAATAGTATATAACGTTATACGTTATTACTTATTAGTATATAACGTTATACGTTATTACGTATTAGTATATAACGTTATACGTTATTACGTATTAGTATATAGCGTTATACGTCATTAGGTAATAGTATATAACGTTATATGTTAGTACGTAATACTATATAACGTTATACGTCATTACGTAATAGTATATAACGTTATACGTTATTACGTAATACTATATAACGTTACACGTCATTACGTAATAGTATATAACGTTGTACGTTAGTACGTAATAGTATATAACGTTACACGTTATTACGTATAAGTATATAACGTTACACGTCATTACGTATTAGTATATAACGTTATACGTTAGTACGTAATAGTATATAACGTTACACGTTAGTACGTAATAGTATATAACGTTACACGTTATTACGTATTAGTATATAACGTTATACGTTATTACGTATTAGTATATAACGTTACATGTTAGTACGTATTAGTATATAACGTTATACGTCATTACGTAATAGTATATAACGTTATACGTTATTTCGTAATAGTATATATCATTATACGTTATTACGTATTAGTATATAGCGTTATACGTTATTACGTATTAGTATATAGCGTTATACGTCATTACGTAATAATATATAACGTTATACGTTACTACGTATTATTACATAACGTTACACGTTATTTCGTATTAGTATATAACGCTACACGTTATTACGTATTAGTATATAACGTTACACGTTAGTACGTAATAGTATATAACGTTATACGTTATTACGTAATACTATATAACGTTATACGTCATTACGTAATAGTATATAACGTCACACGTTATTACGTATATGTATATAACGTTACACGTCATTACGTATTAGTATATAACGTTATACGTTAGTACGTAATAGTATATAACGTTACACGTTAGTACGTAATAGTATATAACGTTACACGTTATTACGTATTAGTATATAACGTTACACGTTAGTACGTAATAGTATATAACGTTATACGTTATAACTTATTAGTATATAACGTTACACGTTAGTACGTAATAGTATATAACGTTATACGTTAGAACTTATTAGTATATAACGTTATACGTCATTACGTAATAGTATATAACGTTATACGTTATTACGTATTGGTATATAACGTTACACGTTATTACGTATTAGTATATAACGTTACACGTTATTACGTAATAGTATATAACGTTATACGTTATTACGTATTAGTATATAACGTTACACGTCATTACGTAATAGTATATAACGTTGTACGTTAGTACGTAATAGTATATAACGTTACACGTTAGTACGTAATACTATATAACGTTATACGTCATTATGTAATACTGTATAACGTTGTACGTCATTACGTAATAGTATATAACGTTACACGTTATTACGTATTAGTATATAACGTTACACGTTATTACGTATTAGTATATAACGTTACACGTTATTACGTAATAGTATATAACGTTATACGTTATTACGTATTAGTATATAACGTTACACGTCATTACGTAATAGTATATAACGTTGTACGTTAGTATGTAATAGTATATAACGTTACACGTTAGTACGTAATACTATATAACGTTATACGTCATTATGTAATACTGTATAACGTTGTACGTCATTACGTAATAGTATATAACGTTACACGTTATTACGTACTAGTATATAACGTTACACGTTAGTACGTATTAGTATATAACGTTATACGTTATTACGTGTTAGTATGTAACGTTATACCTCATTACGTGTTAGTACATAACGTTATACGTTAGTACGTAATATTACATAACGTTATTCGTTATTACGTAATAGTATATAACGTTATACGTTATTACGTATTAGTATATAACGTTACATGTTAGTACGTATTAGTATATAACGTTATACGTCATTACGTAATAGTATATAACGTTATACGTTATTTCGTAATAGTATATAGCGTTATACGTTATTACGTATTAGTATATAGCGTTTTACGTTACTACGTAATAGCATATAACGTTATACGTCATTACGTAATAGTATATAACGTTACACGTTATTACGTATAAGTATATAACGTTACACGTTATTACGTATTAGTATATAACATTACACGTTATTACGTATTAGTATATAACGTTACACGTCATTATGTAATAGTATATAACGTTGTACGTTAGTACGTAATAGTATATAACGTTACACGTTAGTACGTAATACTATATAACGTTATACGTCATTATGTTATACTGTATAACGTTGTACGTCATTACGTAATAGTATATAACGTCACACGTTATTACGTACTAGTATAAAACGTTACACGTTAGTACGTAATAGTATATAACGTTACACGTTATTACGTAATAGTATATAACGTTACACGTTATTACGTATTAGTATATAACGTTACAAGTTATTACGTGTTAGTATATAACGTTTTACGTCAGTACGTAATAGTATATAACGTTACACGTTAGTACGTAATAGTATATTATGTTATACGTTAGTACGTCATAGTATATAACATTACACGTTATTACGTATTAGTATATAACGTTACACGTCATTACGTAATAGTATATAACGTTGTACGTTAGTACGTAATAGTATATAACGTTACACGTTAGTACGTAATACTATATAACGTTATACGTTATTACGTAATACTATATAACGTTATACGTCATTACGTAATAGTATATAACGTTATACGTTATTACGTATTAGTATATAACGTTACACGTTATTACGTAATAGTATATAACGTTATACGTTATTACGTATTAGTATATAACGTTACACGTCATTACGTAATAGTATATAACGTTGTACGTTAGTACGTAATAGTATATAACGTTACACGTTAGTACGTAATACTATATAACGTTATACGTCATTATGTAATACTGTATAACGTTGTACGTCATTACGTAATAGTATATAACGTTACACGTTATTACGTACTAGTATATAACGTTACACGTTAGTACGTATTAGTATATAACGTTATACGTTATTACGTGTTAGTATGTAACGTTATACCTCATTACGTGTTAGTACATAACGTTATACGTTAGTACGTAATATTACATAACGTTATTCGTTATTACGTAATAGTATATAACGTTATACGTTATTACGTATTAGTATATAACGTTACATGTTAGTACGTATTAGTATATAACGTTATACGTCATTACGTAATAGTATATAACGTTATACGTTATTTCGTAATAGTATATAGCGTTATACGTTATTACGTATTAGTATATAGCGTTTTACGTTACTACGTAATAGCATATAACGTTATACGTCATTACGTAATAGTATATAACGTTACACGTTATTACGTATAAGTATATAACGTTACACGTTATTACGTATTAGTATATAACATTACACGTTATTACGTATTAGTATATAACGTTACACGTCATTACGTAATAGTATATAACGTTGTACGTTAGTACGTAATAGTATATAACGTTACACGTTAGTACGTAATACTATATAACGTTATACGTCATTATGTTATACTGTATAACGTTGTACGTCCTTACGTAATAGTATATAACGTCACACGTTATTACGTACTAGTATAAAACGTTACACGTTAGTACGTAATAGTATATAACGTTACACGTTATTACGTAATAGTATATAACGTTACACGTTATTACGTATTAGTATATAACGTTACAAGTTATTACGTGTTAGTATATAACGTTATACGTCAGTACGTAATAGTATATAACGTTACACGTTAGTACGTAATAGTATATTATGTTATACGTTAGTACGTCATAGTATATAACATTACACGTTATTACGTATTAGTATATAACGTTACACGTCATTACGTAATAGTATATAACGTTGTACGTTAGTACGTAATAGTATATAACGTTACACGTTAGTACGTAATACTATATAACGTTATACGTTATTACGTAATACTATATAACGTTATACGTCATTACGTAATAGTATATAACGTTATACGTTATTACGTATTAGTATATAACGTTACACGTTATTACGTACTAGTATATAACGTTACACGTTAGTACGTATTAGTATATAACGTTATACGGTACTACGTGTTAGTATGTAACGTTATACCTCATTACGTGTTAGTACATAACGTTATACGTTAGTACGTAATATTACATAACGTTACACGTTATTACGTATAAGTATATAACGTTATACGTTAGTACGTAATAGTATATAATGTTACACGTTAGTACGTAATAGTATATAACGTTACACGTTATTACGTATTAGTATATAACGTTACACGTTATTACGTATTAGTATATAACGTTACACGTTATTACGTAATAGTATATAACGTTATACGTTATTACGTATTAGTATATAACGTTACACGTCATTACGTAATAGTATATAACGTTGTACGTTAGTACGTAATAGTATATAACGTTACACGTTAGTACGTAATACTATATAACGTTATACGTCATTATGTAATACTGTATAACGTTGTACGTCATTACGTAATAGTATATAACGTTACACGTTATTACGTACTAGTATATAACGTTACACGTTAGTACGTATTAGTATATAACGTTATACGTTATTACGTGTTAGTATGTAACGTTATACCTCATTACGTGTTAGTACATAACGTTATACGTTAGTACGTAATATTACATAACGTTATTCGTTATTACGTAATAGTATATAACGTTATACGTTATTACGTATTAGTATATAACGTTACATGTTAGTACGTATTAGTATATAACGTTATACGTCATTACGTAATAGTATATAACGTTATACGTTATTTCGTAATAGTATATAGCGTTATACGTTATTACGTATTAGTATATAGCGTTTTACGTTACTACGTAATAGCATATAACGTTATACGTCATTACGTAATAGTATATAACGTTACACGTTATTACGTATAAGTATATAACGTTACACGTTATTACGTATTAGTATATAACATTACACGTTATTACGTATTAGTATATAACGTTACACGTCATTACGTAATAGTATATAACGTTGTACGTTAGTACGTAATAGTATATAACGTTACACGTTAGTACGTAATACTATATAACGTTATACGTCATTATGTAATACTGTATAACGTTGTACGTCATTACGTAATAGTATATAACGTTACACGTTATTACGTACTAGTATAAAACGTTACACGTTAGTACGTAATAGTATATAACGTTACACGTTATTACGTAATAGTATATAACGTTACACGTTATTACGTATTAGTATATAACGTTACAAGTTATTACGTGTTAGTATATAACGTTATACGTCAGTACGTAATAGTATATAACGTTACACGTTAGTACGTAATAGTATATTATGTTATACGTTAGTACGTCATAGTATATAACGTTACACGTTATTACGTATTAGTATATAACGTTACAAGTTATTACGTGTTAGTATATAACGTTATACGTCAGTACGTAATAGTATATAACGTTACACGTTAGTACGTAATAGTATATTATGTTATACGTTAGTACGTCATAGTATATAACGTTACACGTTATTACGTATTAGTATATAACGTTACAAGTTATTACGTGTTAGTATATAACGTTATACGTCAGTACGTAATAGTATATAACGTTACACGTTAGTACGTAATACTATATAACGTTATACGTTATTACGTAATACTATATAACGTTATACGTCATTACGTAATAGTATATAACGTTATACGTTATTACGTATTAGTATATAACGTTACACGTTATTACGTACTAGTATATAACGTTACACGTTAGTACGTATTAGTATATAACGTTACACGTTATTACGTATTAGTATATAACATTACACGTTATTACGTATTAGTATATAACGTTACACGTCATTACGTAATAGTATATAACGTTGTACGTTAGTACGTAATAGTATATAACGTTACACGTTAGTACGTAATACTATATAACGTTATACGTCATTATGTAATACTGTATAACGTTGTACGTCATTACGTAATAGTATATAACGTTACACGTTATTACGTACTAGTATAAAACGTTACACGTTAGTACGTAATAGTATATAACGTTACACGTTACTACGTAATAGTATATAACGTTACACGTTATTACGTATTAGTATATAACGTTACAAGTTATTACGTGTTAGTATATAACGTTATACGTCAGTACGTAATAGTATATAACGTTACACGTTAGTACGTAATACTATATAACGTTATACGTCATAACGTAATAGTATATAACGTCACACGTTATTACGTATATGTATATAACGTTACACGTCATTACGTATTAGTATAAAACGTTATACGTTAGTACGTAATGGTATATAATGTTACACGTTAGTACGTAATAGTATATAACGTTACACGTTATTACGTATTAGTATATAACGTTACACGTTATTACGTATTAGTATATAACGTTACACGTTATTACGTAATAGTATATAACGTTATACGTTATTACGTATTAGTATATAACGTTACACGTCATTACGTAATACTATATAACGTTGTACGTTAGTACGTAATAGTATATAACGTTACACGTTAGTACGTAATACTATATAACGTTATACGTCATTATGTAATACTGTATAACGTTGTACGTCATTACGTAATAATATATAACGTTACACGTTATTACGTACTAGTATATAACGTTACACGTTAGTACGTATTAGTATATAACGTTATACGTTATTACGTGTTAGTATGTAACGTTATACCTCATTACGTGTTAGTACATAACGTTATACGTTAGTACGTAATATTACATAACGTTATTCGTTATTACGTAATAGTATATAACGTTATACGTTATTACGTATTAGTGTATAACGTTACATGTTAGTACGTATTAGTATATAACGTTATACGTCATTACGTAATAGTATATAACGTTATACGTTATTTCGTAATAGTATATAGCGTTATACGTTATTACGTATTAGTATATAGCGTTTTACGTTACTACGTAATAGCATATAACGTTATACGTCATTACGTAATAGTATATAACATTACACGTTATTACGTATAAGTATATAACGTTACACGTTATTACGTATTAGTATATAACATTACACGTTATTACGTATTAGTATATAACGTTACACGTCATTACGTAATAGTATATAACGTTGTACGTTAGTACGTAATAGTATATAACGTTACACGTTAGTACGTAATACTATATAACGTTATACGTCATTATGTAATACTATATAACGTTGTACGTCATTACGTAATAGTATATAACGTTACACGTTATTACGTACTAGTATAAAACGTTACACGTTAGTACGTAATAGTATATAACGTTACACGTTATTACGTAATAGTATATAACGTTACACGTTATTACGTATTAGTATATAACGTTACAAGTTATTACGTGTTAGTATATAACGTTATACGTCAGTACGTAATAGTATATAACGTTACACGTTAGTACGTAATAGTATATTATGTTATACGTTAGTACGTCATAGTATATAACGTTATACGTTATTACATATTAGTATATAACGTTACACGTTAGTACGAAATAGTATATAACGTTATACATTAGTACGTATTAGCATATAACGTTATACTTCATTGCGTAATAGTATATAACGTCACACGTTATTACGTATATGTATATAACGTTACACGTCATTACGTATTAGTATATAACGTTATACGTTAGTACGTAATAGTATATAACGTTACACGTTAGTAGGTAATAGTATATAACGTTACACGTTATTACGTATTAGTATATAACGTTACACGTTAGTACGTAATAGTATATAACGTTATACGTTATAACTTATTAGTATATAACGTTACACGTTAGTACGTAATAGTATATAACGTTATACGTTATAACTTATTAGTATATAACGTTATACGTCATTATGTAATAGTATATAACGTTATACGTTATTACGTATTGGTATATAACATTACACGATATTACGTATTAGTATATAACGTTACACGATATTACGTATTGGTATATAACGTTACACGATATTACGTATTAGTATATAACGTTACACGTTATTACGTATTAGTATATAACGTTACACGTTATTACGGAATAGTATATAACGTTATACGTTATTACGTATTAGTATATAACGTTACACGTCATTACGTAATAGTATATAACGTTGTACGTTAGTACGTAATAGTATATAACGTTACACGTTAGTACGTAATACTATATAACGTTATACGTCATTATGTAATACTGTATAACGTTGTACGTCATTACGTAATAGTATATAACGTTACACGTTATTACGTAATAGTATATAACGTTATACGTCATTACGTAATAGTATATAACGTTACACGTTATTGCGTAATAGTATATAACGTTATACGTCAGTACGTAATAGTATATAACGTTACACGTTAGTACGTAATAGTATATTATGTTATACGTTAGTACGTAATAGTATATAATGTTATGCGTTATTACGTATTAGTATATAACGTTACACGTCATTACGTAATAGTATATAACGTTATACGTCATTACGTAATAGTATATAACGTTACACGTTATTACGTATAAGTATATAACGTTACACGTCATTACGTAATAGTATATAACGTTATACGTTATAACTTATTAGTATATAACGTTATACGTCATTACGTAATAGTATATAACGTTATACGTTATTACGTATTAGTATATAACGTTACACGTTATTACGTACTAGTATATAACGTTACACGTTAGTACGTATTAGTATATAACGTTATACGGTACTACGTGTTAGTATGTAACGTTATACCTCATTACGTGTTAGTACATAACGTTATACGTTAGTACGTAATATTACATAACGTTATACGTTAGTACGTCATAGTATATAACGTTATACGTTATTACATATTAGTATATAACGTTACACGTTAGTACGAAATAGTATATAACGTTATACATTAGTACGTATTAGCATATAACGTTATACTTCATTGCGTAATAGTATATAACGTTATACGTTAGAACTTATTAGTATATAACGTTATACGTCATTACGTAATAGTATATAACGTTATACGTTAATACGTATTGGTATATAACGTTACACGATATTACATATTAGTATATAACGTTACACGTCATTACGTAATAGTATATAACGTTGTACGTTAGTACGTAATAGTATATAACGTTATACGTCATTACGTAATAGTATATAACGTTACACGTTATTGCGTAATAGTATATAACGTTACACGTTATTACGTATTAGTATATAACATTACACGTCATTACGTAATAGTATATAACGTTATACGTCATTACGTAATAGTATATAACGTTACACGTTATTACGTATAAGTATATAACGTTACACGTCATTACGTATTAGTATATAACGTTATACGTTAGTACGTAATAGTATATAACGTTACACGTTAGTACGTAATAGTATATAACGTTACACGTTAGTACGTAATAGTATTTAACGTTACACGTAATTACGTAATAGTATATAACGTTACACGTTATTACGTATTAGTATATAACATTACACGTTATTACGTATTAGTATATAACGTTATACGTCAGTACGTAATAGTATATAACGTTACACGTTAGTACGTAATAGTATATTATGTTATACGTTAGTACGTCATAGTATATAACGTTATACGTTATTACATATTAGTATATAACGTTACACGTTAGTACGAAATAGTATATAACGTTATACATTAGTACGTATTAGCATATAACGTTATACTTCATTGCGTAATAGTATATAACGTTATACGTTATTACGTAATAGTATATAACGTTATACGTTTTTACGTATTAGTATATAACGTTATACGTCATTACGTAATAGTATATGACGTTATACGTTAGTACGTAATAGTATATAATGTTATACGTCATTACGTAATAATATATAACGTTATACGTTATTACGTATTGGTATATAACGTTACACGATATTACGCATTAGTATATAACGTTACACGTTATTACGTAATACTATATAACGTTATACGTCATTACGTAATAGTATATAACGTTACACGTTATTACGTAATACTATATAACGTTATACGTCATTACGTAATAGTATATAACGTTATACGTCATTACGTAATAGTATATAACGTTATACGTTATTACGTATTATTATATAACGTTACACGTTATTTCGTATTAGTATATAACGTTACACGTTAGTACGGAATAGTATATAACGTTACACGTTAGTACGTAATACTATATAACGTTATACGTCATTACGTAATAGTATATAACGTTACACGTTATTACGTAATACTATATAACGTTATACGTCATTACGTATTAGTATATAACGTTACACGTTATTACGTAATACTATATAACGTTATACGTCATTACGTAATAGTATATAACGTTACACGTTATTACTTATTAGTATGTAAAGTTATACGTCATTACGTAATAGTATATAACGTTATTCGTTATTACGTATTGGTATATAACGTTACACGATATTACGTATTAGTATATAACGTTACACGTTATTACGTATTAGTATATAACGTTACACGTTAATACGTAATACTATATAACGTTATACGTCATTACGTAATAGTATATAACGTTATACGTTATTACGTAATACTATATAACGTTATACGTCATTACGTATTAGTATATAACGTTACACGTTATTACGTAATACTATATAACGTTATACGTTATTACGTAATAGTATATAACGTTACACGTTAGTACGTATTAGTATATAACGTTATACGTTATTACGTGTTAGTATGTAACGTTATACCTCATTACGTGTTAGTACATAACGTTATACGTTAGTACGTAATATTACATAACGTTATACGTTATTACGTAATAGTATATAACGTTATACGTTATTACGTATTAGTGTATAACGTTACATGTTAGTACGTATTAGTATATAACGTTATACGTCATTACGTAATAGTATATAACGTTACACGTTATTACGTAATACTATATAACGTTATACGTCATTACGTATTAGTATATAACGTTACACGTTATTACGTAATACTATATAACGTTATACGTCATTACGTAATAGTATATAACGTTACACGTTATTACGTAATACTATATAACGTTATACGTCATTACGTAATAGTATATAACGTTATACGTTAGTACGTATTAGTATATAACGTTATACGTTATTACGTATTAGTAGATAACGTTATACCTCATTACGTAATAGTATATAACGTTATACGATATTACGTAATAGTATATAACGTTACACGTTAATACGTAATACTATATAACGTTATACGTCATTACGTAATAGTATATAACGTTATACGTTATTACGTAATACTATATAACGTTATACGTTAGTACGTATTAGTATATAACGTTATACGTTATTACGTGTTAGTATGTAACGTTATACCTCATTACGTGTTAGTACATAACGTTATACGTTAGTACGTAATATTACATAACGTTATACGTTATTACGTAATAGTATATAACGTTATACGTTATTACGTAATAGTATATAACGTTACACGTTATTACGTAATACTATATAACGTTATACGTTATTACGTAATAGTATATAACGTTACACGTTAGTACGTATTAGTATATAACGTTATACGTTATTACGTGTTAGTATGTAACGTTATACCTCATTACGTGTTAGTACATAACGTTATACGTTAGTACGTAATATTACATAACGTTATACGTTATTACGTAATAGTATATAACGTTATACGTTATTACGTATTAGTGTATAACGTTACATGTTAGTACGTATTAGTATATAACGTTATACGTCATTACGTAATAGTATATAACGTTACACGTTATTACGTACTAGTATACAACGTTACACGTTAGTACGTATTAGTATATAACGTTATACGTTATTACGTGTTAGTATGTAACGTTATACCTCATTACGTGTTAGTACATAACGTTATACGATAGTACGTAATATTACATAACGTTATACGTTATTACGTAATAGTATATAACGTTATACGTTATTACGTATTAGTGTATAACGTTATATGTTAGTACGTATTAGTATATAACGTTATACGTCATTACGTAATAGTATATAACGTTATACGTTATTTCGTAATAGTATATAGCGTTATACGTTATTACGTATTAGTATATAGCGTTTTACGTTACTACGTAATAGTATATAACGTTATACGTCATTACGTAATAGTATATAACGTTACACGTTATTGCGTAATAGTATATAACGTTACACGTTATTACGTATTAGTATATAACGTTATACGTTAGTACGTAATAGTATATAACGTTACACGTTATTACGTAATAGTATATAACGTTACACGTTATTACGTATTAGTATATAACATTACACGTTATTACGTATTAGTATATAACGTTATACGTCAGTACGTAATAGTATATAACGTTACACGTTAGTACGTAATAGTATATTATGTTATACGTTAGTACGTCATAGTATATAACGTTACACGTTAGTACGGAATAGTATATAACGTTATACGTCATTACGTAATAGTATATAACGTTATACGTTATTACGTAATACTATATAACGTTATACGTCATTACGTATTAGTATATAACGTTACACGTTATTACGTAATACTATATAACGTTACACGTCATTACGTAATAGTATATAACGTTATACGTCATTACGTAATAGTATATAACGTTACACGTTATTACGTATAAGTATATAACGTTACACGTCATTACGTATTAGTATATAACGTTACACGTCATTACGTATTAGTATATAACGTTATACGTTAGTACGTAATAGTATATAACGTTACACGTTAGTACGGAATAGTATATAACGTTACACGTTAGTACGTAATAGTATATAACGTTACACGTTAGTACGTAATAGTAGATAACGTTATACGTTATAACTTATTAGTATATAACGTTATACGTCATTACGTAATAGTATATAACGTTACACGTTATTACGTATAAGTATATAACGTTACACGTCATTACGTATTAGTATATAACGTTACACGTCATTACGTATTAGTATATAACGTTATACGTTAGTACGTAATAGTATATAACGTTACACGTTAGTACGGAATAGTATATAACGTTATACGTTAGTACGTAATAGTATATAACGTTACACGTTAGTACGTAATAGTAGAATACGTTATACGTTATAACTTATTAGTATATAACGTTACACGTTAGTACGTAATAGTATATTACGTTATACGTTATAACTTATTAGTATATAACGTTATACGTCATTACGTAATAGTATATAACGTTACACGTTATTACGTATTAGTATATAACATTACACGTTATTACGTATTAGTATATAACGTTATACGTCAGTACGTAATAGTATATAACGTTACACGTTAGTACGTAATAGTATATTATGTTATACGTTAGTACGTCATAGTATATAACGTTACACGTTAGTACGGAATAGTATATAACGTTATACGTCATTACGTAATAGTATATAACGTTATACGTTATTACGTAATACTATATAACGTTATACGTCATTACGTATTAGTATATAACGTTACATGTTATTACGTAATACTATATAACGTTATACGTTATTACGTAATAGTATATAACGTTATACGTCATTACGTAATAGTATATAACGTTACACGTTATTGCGTAATAGTATATAACGTTACACGCCAGTACGTAATAGTAGATAACGTTATACGTTATAACTTATTAGTATATAACGTTACACGTTAGTACGTAATAGTATATAACGTTATACGTTATAACTTATTAGTATATAACGTTATACGTCATTACGTAATAGTATATAACGTTATACGTTATTACGTAATACTATATAACGTTATACGTCATTACGTATTAGTATATAACGTTACACGTTATTACGTAATACTATATAACGTTATACGTTATTACGTAATAGTATATAACGTTACACGTTAGTACGTATTAGTATATAACGTTATACGTTATTACGTGTTAGTATGTAACGTTATACCTCATTACGTGTTAGTACATAACGTTATACGTTAGTACGTAATATTACATAACGTTATACGTTATTACGTAATAGTATATAACGTTATACGTTATTACGTATTAGTGTATAACGTTACATGTTAGTACGTATTAGTATATAACGTTATACGTTAGTACGTAATAGTATATAACGTTACACGTTATTACGTAATAGTATATAACGTTACACGTTATTACGTATTAGTATATAACATTACACGTTATTACGTATTAGTATATAACGTTATACGTCAGTACGTAATAGTATATAACGTTACACGTTAGTACGTAATAGTATATTATGTTATACGTTAGTACGTCATAGTATATAACGTTACACGTTAGTACGGAATAGTATATAACGTTATACGTCATTACGTAATAGTATATAACGTTATACGTTATTACGTAATACTATATAACGTTATACGTCATTACGTATTAGTATATAACGTTACACGTTATTACGTAATACTATATAACGTTATACGTTATTACGTAATAGTATATAACGTTATACGTCATTACGTAATAGTATATAACGTCACACGTTATTACGTATAAGTATATAACGTTACACGTCATTACGTATTAGTATATAACGTTACACGTCATTACGTATTAGTATATAACGTTATACGTTAGTACGTAATAGTATATAACGTTACACGTTAGTACGGAATAGTATATAACGTTACACGTTAGTACGTAATAGTATATAACGTTACACGTTAGTACGTAATAGTAGATAACGTTATACGTTATAAGTTATTAGTATATAACGTTATACGTTATTACGTAATAGTATATAACGTTACACGTTATTACGTATAAGTATATAACGTTACACGTCATTACGTATTAGTATATAACGTTACACGTCATTACGTATTAGTATATAACGTTATACGTTAGTACGTAATAGTATATAACGTTACACGTTAGTACGGAATAGTATATAACGTTACACGTTAGTACGTAATAATATATAACGTTACACGTTAGTACGTAATAGTAGATAACGTTATACGTTATAACTTATTAGTATATAACGTTACACGTTAGTACGTAGTAGTATATAACGTTATACGTTATAACTTATTAGTATATAACTTTATACGTCATTACGTAATAGTATATAACGTTACACGTTATTACGTATTAGTATATAACATTACACGTTATTACGTATTAGTATATAACGTTATACGTCAGTACGTAATAGTATATAACGTTACACGTTAGTACGTAATAGTATATTATGTTATACGTTAGTACGTCATAGTATATAACGTTACACGTTAGTACGGAATAGTATATAACGTTATACGTCATTACGTAATAGTATATAACGTTATACGTTATTACGTAATACTATATAACGTTATACGTCATTACGTATTAGTATATAACGTTACACGTCATTACGTAATAGTATATAACGTTATACGTTATTACGTAATACTATATAACGTTATACGTCATTACGTATTAGTATATAACGTTACACGTTATTACGTAATACTATATAACGTTATACGTTATTACGTAATAGTATATAACGTTACACGTTAGTACGTATTAGTATATAACGTTATACGTTATTACGTGTTAGTATGTAACGTTATACCTCATTACGTGTTAGTACATAACGTTATACGTTAGTACGTAATATTACATAACGTTATACGTTATTACGTAATAGTATATAACGTTATACGTTATTACGTCATAGTATATAACGTTATACGTTATTACATATTAGCATATAACGTTACACGTTAGTACGTAATAGTATATAACGTTATACATTAGTACGTATTAGCATATAACGTTATACTTCATTGCGTAATAGTATATAACGTTATACGTTATTACGTAATAGTATATAACGTTATACATTTTTACGCATTAGTATATAACGTTACACGTTATTACGTATAAGTATATAACGTTACACGTTATTACGTATTAGTATATAACGTTACACGTTAGTACGTAATAGTATATAGCGTTATACGTTATTACTTATTAGTATATAACGTTATACGTCATTACGTAATAGTATATAACGTTATTCGTTATTACGTATTGGTATATAACGTTACACGATATTACGTACTAGTATATAACGTTACACGTTATTACGTATTAGTATATAACGTTACACGTTAATACGTAATACTATATAACGTTATACGTCATTACGTAATAGTATATAACGTTATACGTTATTACGTAATACTATATAACGTTATACGTCATTACGTATTAGTATATAACGTTACACGTTATTACGTAATACTATATAACGTTATACGTTATTACGTAATAGTATATAACGTTACACGTTAGTACGTATTAGTATATAACGTTATACGTTATTACGTGTTAGTATGTAACGTTATACCTCATTACGTGTTAGTACATAACGTTATACGTTAGTACGTAATATTACATAACGTTATACGTTATTACGTAATAGTATATAACGTTATACGTTATTACGTCATAGTATATAACGTTATACGTTATTACATATTAGCATATAACGTTACACGTTAGTACGTAATAGTATATAACGTTATACATTAGTACGTATTAGCATATAACGTTATACTTCATTGCGTAATAGTATATAACGTTATACGTTATTACGTAATAGTATATAACGTTATACATTTTTACGCATTAGTATATAACGTTACACGTTATTACGTATAAGTATATAACGTTACACGTTATTACGTATTAGTATATAACGTTACACGTTAGTACGTAATAGTATATAGCGTTATACGTTATTACTTATTAGTATATAACGTTATACGTCATTACGTAATACTATATAACGTTACACGTTATTACGTATTGGTATATAACGTTACACGATATTACGTAATACTATATAACGTTATACGTCATTACGTAATAGTATATAACGTTATTCGTTATTACGTATTGGTATATAACGTTACACGTTATTACGTATTAGTATATAACGTTACACGTTAGTACGTAATAGTATATAGCGTTATACGTTATTACTTATTAGTATATAACGTTATACGTCATTACGTAATAGTATATAACGTTATTCGTTATTACGTATTGGTATATAACGTTACACGATATTACGTACTAGTATATAACGTTACACGTTATTACGTATTAGTATATAACGTTACACGTTATTACGTAATACTATATAACGTTATACGTCATTACGTTATAGTATATAACGTTATACGTTATTACGTAATACTATATAACGTTATACGTCATTACGTATTAGTATATAACGTTACACGTTATTACGTAATACTATATAACGTCATACGTTATTACGTATTGGTATATAACGTTACACGATATTACGCATTAGTATATAACGTTACACGTTATTACGTAATACTATATAACGTTATACGTCATTACGTAATAGTATATAACGTTACACGTTATTACGTAATACTATATAACGTTATACGTCATTACGTAATAGTATATAACGTTATACGTCATTACGTAATAGTATATAACGTTACACGTCATTACGTATTGGTATATAACGTTACACGATATTACGTAATACTATATAACGTTATACGTCATTACGTAATACTATATAACGTTATACGTCATTACGTAATAGTATATAACGTTACACGTTATTACGTAATACTATATAACGTTATACGTCATTACGTAATAGTATATAACGTTATACGTCATTACGTAATAGTATATAACGTTACACGTCATTACGTATTGGTATATAACGTTACACGATATTACGTAATACTATATAACGTTATACGTCATTACGTAATAGTATATAACGTTACACGTTATTACGTAATACTATATAACGTTATACGTTATTACGTAATAGTATATAACGTTATACATTTTTACGCATTAGTATATAACGTTACACGTTATTACGTATAAGTATATAACGTTACACGTTAGTACGTATTAGTATATAACGTTACACGTTAGTACGTAATAGTATATAGCGTTATACGTTATTACTTATTAGTATATAACGTTATACGTCATTACGTGATAGTATATAACATTATACGTTATTACGTATTGGTATATAACGTTACACGATATTACGTATTAGTATATAACGTTACACGTTATTACGTATTAGTATATAACGTTACACGTTATTACGTAATACTATATAACGTCATACGTCATTACGTTATAGTATATAACGTTATACGTTATTACGTAATACTATATAACGTTATACGTCATTACGTATTAGTATATAACGTTACACGTTATTACGTAATACTATATAACGTCATACGTTATTACGTATTGGTATATAACGTTACACGATATTACGCATTAGTATATAACGTTACACGTTATTACGTAATACTATATAACGTTATACGTCATTACGTAATAGTATATAACGTTACACGTTATTACGTAATACTATATAACGTTATACGTCATTACGTAATAGTATATAACGTTATACGTTATTACGTATTGGTATATAACGTTACACGATATTACGTATTAGTATATAACGTTACACGTTATTACGTAATACTATATAACGTTATACGTCATTACGTAATAGTATATAACGTTATACGTTATTACGTAATACTATATAACGTTACACGTTATTACTTATTAGTATGTAAAGTTATACGTCATTACGTAATACTATATAACGTTATACGTCATTACGTAATAGTATATAACGTTACACGTTAATACGTAATACTATATAACGTTATACGTCATTACGTAATAGTATATAACGTTATACGTTATTACGTAATACTATATAACGTTATACGTTATTACGTAATACTATATAACGTTATACGTCATTACGTATTAGTATATAACGTTACACGTTATTACGTAATACTATATAACGTCATACGTTATTACGTATTGGTATATAACGTTACACGATATTACGCATTAGTATATAACGTTACACGTTAATACGTAATACTATATAACGTTATACGTCATTACGTAATACTATATAACGTTATACGTTATTACGTAATACTATATAACGTTATACGTCATTACGTAATAGTATATAACGTTACACGTTAATACGTAATACTATATAACGTTATACGTCATTACGTAATAGTATATAACGTTATACGTTATTACGTAATACTATATAACGTTATACGTTATTACGTAATACTATATAACGTTATACGTCATTACGTATTAGTATATAACGTTACACGTTATTACGTAATACTATATAACGTTATACGTCATTACGTAATAGTATATAACGTTATACGTTATTACGTAATACTATATAACGTTATACGTCATTACGTAATAGTATATAACGTTACACGTTATTACGTAATACTATATAACGTTATACGTCATTACGTAATAGTATATAACGTTATACGTTATTACGTATTGGTATATAACGTTACACGATATTACGTATTAGTATATAACGTTACACGTTATTACGTAATACTATATAACGTTATACGTCATTACGTAATAGTATATAACGTTATACGTTATTACGTAATACTATATAACGTTACACGTTATTACTTATTAGTATGTAAAGTTATACGTCATTACGTAATACTATATAACGTTATACGTCATTACGTAATAGTATATAACGTTACACGTTAATACGTAATACTATATAACGTTATACGTCATTACGTAATACTATATAACGTTATACGTTATTACGTAATACTATATAACGTTATACGTCATTACGTAATAGTATATAACGTTACACGTTAATACGTAATACTATATAACGTTATACGTCATTACGTAATAGTATATAACGTTATACGTTATTACGTAATACTATATAACGTTATACGTTATTACGTAATACTATATAACGTTATACGTCATTACGTATTAGTATATAACGTTACACGTTATTACGTAATACTATATAACGTCATACGTTATTACGTAATACTATATAACGTTATACGTCATTACGTAATAGTATATAACGTTATACGTTATTACGTAATACTATATAACGTTACACGTTATTACGTATAAGTATATAACGTTACACGTTAGTACGTATTAGTATATAACGTTACACGTTAGTACGTAATAGTATATAGCGTTATACGTTATTACTTATTAGTATATAACGTTATACGTCATTACGTGATAGTATATAACATTATACGTTATTACGTATTGGTATATAACGTTACACGATATTACGTATTAGTATATAACGTTACACGTTATTACGTATTAGTATATAACGTTACACGTTATTACGTAATACTATATAACGTCATACGTCATTACGTTATAGTATATAACGTTATACGTTATTACGTAATACTATATAACGTTATACGTTATTACGTAATACTATATAACGTTATACGTTATTACGTAATACTATATAACGTTATACGTCATTACGTAATAGTATATAACGTTACACGTTATTACGTAATACTATATAACGTTATACGTCATTACGTAATAGTATATAACGTTATACGTTATTACGTATTGGTATATAACGTTACACGATATTACGTATTAGTATATAACGTTACACGTTATTACGTAATACTATATAACGTTATACGTCATTACGTAATAGTATATAACGTTATACGTTATTACGTAATACTATATAACGTTACACGTTATTACTTATTAGTATGTAAAGTTATACGTCATTACGTAATACTATATAACGTTATACGTCATTACGTAATAGTATATAACGTTACACGTTAATACGTAATACTATATAACGTTATACGTCATTACGTAATACTATATAACGTTATACGTTATTACGTAATACTATATAACGTTATACGTCATTACGTAATAGTATATAACGTTACACGTTAATACGTAATACTATATAACGTTATACGTCATTACGTAATAGTATATAACGTTATACGTTATTACGTAATACTATATAACGTTATACGTTATTACGTAATACTATATAACGTTATACGTCATTACGTATTAGTATATAACGTTACACGTTATTACGTAATACTATATAACGTCATACGTTATTACGTAATACTATATAACGTTATACGTCATTACGTAATAGTATATAACGTTATACGTTATTACGTAATACTATGTAACGTTACACGTTATTACGTATAAGTATATAACGTTACACGTTAGTACGTATTAGTATATAACGTTACACGTTAGTACGTAATAGTATATAGCGTTATACGTTATTACTTATTAGTATATAACGTTATACGTCATTACGTGATAGTATATAACATTATACGTTATTACGTATTGGTATATAACGTTACACGATATTACGTATTAGTATATAACGTTACACGTTATTACGTATTAGTATATAACGTTACACGTTATTACGTAATACTATATAACGTCATACGTCATTACGTTATAGTATATAACGTTATACGTTATTACGTAATACTATATAACGTTATACGTTATTACGTAATACTATATAACGTTATACGTTATTACGTAATACTATATAACGTTATACGTCATTACGTAATAGTATATAACGTTACACGTTATTACGTAATACTATATAACGTTATACGTCATTACGTAATAGTATATAACGTTATACGTTATTACGTATTGGTATATAACGTTACACGATATTACGTATTAGTATATAACGTTACACGTTATTACGTAATACTATATAACGTTATACGTCATTACGTAATAGTATATAACGTTATACGTTATTACGTAATACTATATAACGTTACACGTTATTACTTATTAGTATGTAAAGTTATACGTCATTACGTAATACTATATAACGTTATACGTCATTACGTAATAGTATATAACGTTACACGTTAATACGTAATACTATATAACGTTATACGTCATTACGTAATAGTATATAACGTTATACGTTATTACGTAATACTATATAACGTTATACGTTATTACGTAATACTATATAACGTTATACGTCATTACGTATTAGTATATAACGTTACACGTTATTACGTAATACTATATAACGTCATACGTTATTACGTATTGGTATATAACGTTACACGATATTACGCATTAGTATATAACGTTACACGTTAATACGTAATACTATATAACGTTATACGTCATTACGTAATACTATATAACGTTATACGTTATTACGTAATACTATATAACGTTATACGTCATTACGTAATAGTATATAACGTTACACGTTAATACGTAATACTATATAACGTTATACGTCATTACGTAATAGTATATAACGTTACACGTTAATACGTAATACTATATAACGTTATACGTCATTACGTAATACTATATAACGTTATACGTTATTACGTAATACTATATAACGTTATACGTCATTACGTAATAGTATATAACGTTACACGTTAATACGTAGTACTATATAACGTTATACGTCATTACGTAATAGTATATAACGTTATACGTTATTACGTAATACTATATAACGTTATACGTTATTACGTAATACTATATAACGTTATACGTCATTACGTATTAGTATATAACGTTACACGTTATTACGTAATACTATATAACGTCATACGTTATTACGTATTGGTATATAACGTTACACGATATTACGCATTAGTATATAACGTTACACGTTAATACGTAATACTATATAACGTTATACGTCATTACGTAATACTATATAACGTTATACGTTATTACGTAATACTATATAACGTTATACGTCATTACGTAATAGTATATAACGTTACACGTTAATACGTAATACTATATAACGTTATACGTCATTACGTAATAGTATATAACGTTATACGTTATTTCGTAATACTATATAACGTTATACGTTATTACGTAATACTATATAACGTTATACGTCATTACGTATTAGTATATAACGTTACACGTTATTACGTAATACTATATAACGTTATACGTCATTACGTAATAGTATATAACGTTATACGTTATTACGTATTAGTATATAGCGTTATACGTCATTACGTAATAGTATATAACGTTATATGTTAGTACGTAATAGTATATAACGTCATACGTTATAACGTATTAGTATATAACGTTATACGTTATTACGAAATAGTATATAACGTTACACGTTAGTACGTATTAGTATATAACGTTATACGTTATTACTTGTTAGTATGTAACGTTATACCTCATTACGTGTTAGTACATAACGTTATACGTTAGTACGTAATATTACATAACGTTATACGTTATTACGTAATAGTATATAACGTTATACGTTATTACGTCATAGTATATAACGTTATACGTTATTACGTCATAGTATATAACGTTATACGTTATTACATATTAGCATATAACGTTACACGTTAGTACGTAATAGTATATAACGTTATACATTAGTACGTATTAGCATATAACGTTATACTTCATTGCGTAATAGTATATAACGTTATACGTTATTACGTAATAGTATCTAACGTTATACATTTTTACGCATTAGTATATAACGTTACACGTTATTACGTATTAGTATATAACGTTACACGTTAGTACGTAATAGTATATAGCGTTATACGTTATTACTTATTAGTATATAACGTTATACGTCATTACGTGATACTATATAACGTTATACGTTATTACGTATTGGTATATAACGTTACACGTTAGTACGTATTAGTATATAACGTTATACGTTATTACGTGTTAGTATGTAACGTTATACCTCATTACGTGTTAGTACATAACGATATACGTTAGTACGTAATATTACATAACGTTATACGTTATTACGTAATAGTATATAACGTTATACGTTATTACGTCATAGTATATAACGTTATACGTTATTACATATTAGCATATAACGTTACACGTTAGTACGTAATAGTATATAACGTTATACATTAGTACGTATTAGCATATAACGTTATACTTCATTGCGTAATAGTATATAACGTTATACGTTATTACGTAATAGTATATAACGTTATACATTTTTACGCATTAGTATATAACGTTACACGTTATTACGTGTTAGTATGTAACGTTATACCTCATTACGTGTTAGTACATAACGTTATACGTTAGTACGTAATATTACATAACGTTATACGTTATTACGTGTTAGTATGTAACGTTATACCTCATTACGTGTTAGTACATAACGTTATACGTTAGTACGTAATATTACATAACGTTATACGTTATTACGTAATAGTATATAACGTTATACGTTATTACGTCATAGTATATAACGTTAAACGTTATTACATATTAGCATATAACGTTACACGTTAGTACGTAATAGTATATAACGTTATACATTAGTACGTATTAGCATATAACGTTATACTTCATTGCGTAATAGTATATAACGTTATACGTTATTACGTAATAGTATGTAACGTTATACATTTTTACGCATTAGTATATAACGTTACACGTTAGTACGTAATAGTATATAGCGTTATACGTTATTACTTATTAGTATATAACGTTATACGTCATTACGTGATAGTATATAACGTTATACGTTATTACGTATTGGTATATAACGTTACACGATATTACGTATTAGTATATAACGTTACACGTTATTACGTATTAGTATATAACGTTACACGTTATTACGTAATACTATATAACGTTATACGTCATTACGTATTAGTATATAACGTTGCACGTTATTACGTAATACTATATAACGTTATACGTCATTACGTAATAGTATATAACGTTATACGTTAGTGCGTAATAGTATATAACGTTATACGTTATTTCGTATTAGTATATAACGTTACACGTCATTACGCAACACTATATAACGTTATACGTTATTACGTATTGGTATATAACGTTACACGTCATTACGCAACAGTATATAACGTTATACGTTATTACGTATTGGTATATAACGTTACACGATATTACGTATTAGTATATAACGTCACACGTTATTACGTATTAGTATATAACGTTACACGTTATTACGTATTAGTATATAATGTTGTACGTTAGAACGTAATAGTATATAACGTTATACATTATTACGTAATATTATATAACGTTATACGTCATTACGTATTAGTATATAACGTTATACGTTATTACGTATTAGTATATAACGTTACACGTTATTACGTAATAGTATATAATGTTATACGTTAGTACGTCATAGTATATAATGTTACACGTCATTACGTCATAGTATATAACGTTATACGTTATTACGTCATAGTATATAACGTTATACGTTATTACATATTAGCATATAACGTTACACGTTAGTACGTAATAGTATATAACGTTATACATTAGTACGTATTAGCATATAACGTTATACTTCATTGCGTAATAGTATATAACGTTATACGTTATTACGTAATAGTATCTAACGTTATACATTTTTACGCATTAGTATATAACGTTACACGTTATTACGTATTAGTATATAACGTTACACGTTAGTACGTAATAGTATATAGCGTTATACGTTATTACTTATTAGTATATAACGTTATACGTCATTACGTGATACTATATAACGTTATACGTTATTACGTATTGGTATATAACGTTATACGTTAGTACGTAATATTACATAACGTTATACGTTATTACGTGTTAGTATGTAACGTTATACCTCATTACGTGTTAGTACATAACGTTATACGTTAGTACGTAATATTACATAACGTTATACGTTATTACGTAATAGTATATAACGTTATACGTTATTACGTAATAGTATGTAACGTTATACATTTTTACGCATTAGTATATAACGTTACACGTTAGTACGTAATAGTATATAGCGTTATACGTTATTACTTATTAGTATATAACGTTATACGTCATTACGTGATACTATATAACGTTACACGTTATTACGTATTAGTATATAACGTTACACGTTATTACGTAATACTATATAACGTTATACGTTATTACGTATTGGTATATAACGTTACACGTTATTACGTAATACTATATAACGTTATACGTCATTACGTAATAGTATATAACGTTATACGTTATTTCGTAATACTATATAACGTTATACGTTATTACGTAATACTATATAACGTTATACGTCATTACGTATTAGTATATAACGTTACACGTTATTACGTAATACTATATAACGTTATACGTCATTACGTAATAGTATATAACGTTATACGTTATTACGTATTAGTATATAGCGTTATACGTCATTACGTAATAGTATATAACGTTATATGTTAGTACGTAATAGTATATAACGTCATACGTTATAACGTATTAGTATATAACGTTATACGTTATTACGAAATAGTATATAACGTTACACGTTAGTACGTATTAGTATATAACGTTATACGTTATTACTTGTTAGTATGTAACGTTATACCTCATTACGTGTTAGTACATAACGTTACACGTTATTACGTGTTAGTACATAACGATATACGTTAGTACGTAATATTACATAACGTTATACGTTATTACGTAATAGTATATAACGTTATACGTTATTACGTCATAGTATATAACGTTATACGTTATTACATATTAGCATATAACGTTACACGTTAGTACGTAATAGTATATAACGTTATACATTAGTACGTATTAGCATATAACGTTATACTTCATTGCGTAATAGTATATAACGTTATACGTTATTACGTAATAGTATATAACGTTATACATTTTTACGCATTAGTATATAACGTTACACGTTATTACGTGTTAGTATGTAACGTTATACCTCATTACGTGTTAGTACATAACGTTATACGTTAGTACGTAATATTACATAACGTTATACGTTATTACGTGTTAGTATGTAACGTTATACCTCATTACGTGTTAGTACATAACGTTATACGTTAGTACGTAATATTACATAACGTTATACGTTATTACGTAATAGTATATAACGTTATACGTTATTACGTCATAGTATATAACGTTAAACGTTATTACATATTAGCATATAACGTTACACGTTAGTACGTAATAGTATATAACGTTATACATTAGTACGTATTAGCATATAACGTTATACTTCATTGCGTAATAGTATATAACGTTATACGTTATTACGTAATAGTATGTAACGTTATACATTTTTACGCATTAGTATATAACGTTACACGTTAGTACGTAATAGTATATAGCGTTATACGTTATTACTTATTAGTATATAACGTTATACGTCATTACGTGATAGTATATAACGTTATACGTTATTACGTATTGGTATATAACGTTACACGATATTACGTATTAGTATATAACGTTACACGTTATTACGTATTAGTATATAACGTTACACGTTATTACGTAATACTATATAACGTTATACGTCATTACGTATTAGTATATAACGTTGCACGTTATTACGTAATACTATATAACGTTATACGTCATTACGTAATAGTATATAACGTTATACGTTAGTGCGTAATAGTATATAACGTTATACGTTATTTCGTATTAGTATATAACGTTACACGTCATTACGCAACACTATATAACGTTATACGTTATTACGTATTGGTATATAACGTTACACGTCATTACGCAACAGTATATAACGTTATACGTTATTACGTATTGGTATATAACGTTACACGATATTACGTATTAGTATATAACGTCACACGTTATTACGTATTAGTATATAACGTTACACGTTATTACGTATTAGTATATAATGTTGTACGTTAGAACGTAATAGTATATAACGTTATACATTATTACGTAATATTATATAACGTTATACGTCATTACGTATTAGTATATAACGTTATACGTTATTACGTATTAGTATATAACGTTACACGTTATTACGTAATAGTATATAATGTTATACGTTAGTACGTCATAGTATATAATGTTACACGTCATTACGTCATAGTATATAACGTTATACGTTATTACGTCATAGTATATAACGTTACACGTTATTACATATTAGCATATAACGTTACACGTTAGTACGTAATAGTATATAACGTTATACATTAGTACGTATTAGCATATAACGTTATACTTCATTGCGTAATAGTATATAACGTTATACGTTATTACGTAATAGTATCTAACGTTATACATTTTTACGCATTAGTATATAACGTTACACGTTATTACGTATTAGTATATAACGTTACACGTTAGTACGTAATAGTATATAGCGTTATACGTTATTACTTATTAGTATATAACGTTATACGTCATTACGTGATACTATATAACGTTATACGTTATTACGTATTGGTATATAACGTTATACGTTAGTACGTAATATTACATAACGTTATACGTTATTACGTGTTAGTATGTAACGTTATACCTCATTACGTGTTAGTACATAACGTTATACGTTAGTACGTAATATTACATAACGTTATACGTTATTACGTAATAGTATATAACGTTATACGTTATTACGTAATAGTATGTAACGTTATACATTTTTACGCATTAGTATATAACGTTACACGTTAGTACGTAATAGTATATAGCGTTATACGTTATTACTTATTAGTATATAACGTTATACGTCATTACGTGATAGTATATAACGTTATACGTTATTACGTATTGGTATATAACGTTACACGTTATTACGTAATACTATATAACGTTATACGTCATTACGTAATAGTATATAACGTTATACGTTATTACGTATTAGTATATAACGTTACACGTTATTTCGTATTAGTATATAACGTTTTTTTTTTTTTTATTTTATTTTGGTTATTTTACAATTTGTCCTTGCGGACATTTGGTAAAGTGTTATATCTTGTTGGTGAAGAAAAAAAAAATATAAATAAAAAATAATATAGCATGTGGGCGGCTACCCCCAGCGGGGTGCCAGCTTCGTTTTTTCTAAGTTATATCTTTTATGAGGTCTATTGGGTGTTTCCTTTTTAGTCTTCTTGCGATGTTTGTTGTGTTGCACGTTTCAACTGCCAGCTGGTTCGGGTGTGTTTCTATTCTTGTTCTGTATCTTGTTGCGAATCTGGTAATCTCCTCCTTGACCGTTGATATTCCGAGGTCTTTCCTTATGTCCTCGTTTCTAACGTACCACGGGGCGTTTACCATTGTTCTAAGGATTTTGGCTTGGATTGTTTCTATTTTGTTTATATGGCTCATTGCTGCTGTTCCCCATAGTGGAATTCCGTATGTCCAGATTGGCTTTATGATTATTTTATATATTTTCAGTTTGTTTTCTGTGCTTTGTTTGGATTTACGGCTTGTTAGCCAGTACATTTGTCTCCTTGCTATCTGTATCTTGTCTATTATTGATTTGATGTGCTGTTTCCATGTGAAGTGTGTATCTATGTGAAGTCCAAGGTATTTGACTTGCCTTGTTTGTGTTATTTGCGTGCCGTTCAGGAAGATGTTTGGTGTTATCTGTTTTCTCAATATGAATGTAATGTGGTTGCATTTGTCAGGGTTAGCTTTGATTTGTTTGTCCTGTAGCCACTTTTCTATTTTTGTGATGTGCTCTTGTAGTATTGTGGCTGCTGTTACAGGGTTAGTGTGCCTGACTAGCACGGCTGTGTCGTCCGCGAATGTCAGTATTTTGCTATTGGTAGTTGTTGGAATGTTGGCCGTGTATAATGTGTATAGTATGGGTCCTAGGACGCTTCCTTGTGGAACACCTGCTTTGATGTCTTTTGCTTCGGAGTGTGCGTCCTTGATTTTTACTGTGAAGGTTCTGTTGCTTATGTATGATTTTATTATTTGGTATATTTTTTCCGGGAATTGTTTCTTGATTGTTTGTATTAGGCTTTCGTGGTTTATTTTGTCGAAAGCTTTCTCTATGTCCATGAATAGGGCTGTACAATATTGTTTGTTTTCTATTGTGTGTATTATTTCGTTGACAAGCCTGTGCATTTGTTCTATGGTGGAGTGTTTATTTCTGAATCCAAATTGATGGTCTGGTATTAGTTTTTCCTTCTCTATTATTGGTTTTAGTCGGGCGTATATTACTTTTTCTAGTATTTTGGAGAGCACGGGGAGTAGTGATATTGGTCTGTAGGATGTTGCTTCATGTGGGTCTTTGCCTGGTTTGGGTAACATTATGATTTGTGCCTGTTTCCATAATGCAGGATAATATTGTATTCTTAGTATTGCATTGAATATTATTGTAATTAACCGTATCGCTTTTGGAGGGAGGTTTTTCAATATTTTGCCATTGATTAGATCGATTCCTGGTGCTTTGTTGTTTTTTGTTTTTTCTATTATGTTTCTTATTTCTTGTGCTGTTGTTTTGGGTATGGTGTATTGCTTGTCGATTGCAGTGCTAGTGGCTATCGCGTCGTCGTCCGTATGGCTATTGTGGTTGCTGTTATTGATGTTGTGTGGTGTAAATGTGTTGCATAGGTGGATGGAAAATTCTTCGGCTTGCTCTTCGTTGCTTCTTGCCCATGTGTTGTCTGCTTTTCTGATTGCTGGGGCTGGTTTTATCGCCTTCTTTATTTTTTTTGTGGCTTTCCATAGTGAGTAGTTGTAGTTCTCGTGTGCAGATAGTGACTCTATGAACTTTGTGAATTCGTTGTTGTTGTGCTCTTTTATTTTGTTTTTTATTTCCTTTGCAAGTTTGTTTAGGTGTTTTTTGTTTTCTTTTGTTCTATGTTTTTGCCATTTTGCTTTCGCTTTTCTTTTATCTCTAATTTTTTCGAGGATGTCTGATGGGATTTGTTTTGTTGGTCTAGTGGTAGTTGCTGGTTTTGTGGTTGCCCGTGCTGCCTCTTGTATAGTTTTTGTAAGTGTTGTTACAGCTTGTTCGATGTGTTGGGGCGTTTTCAGTGGGATGTTGCAGTTGATTTTGCTTTCAATTATTTCTTTGAAGGTTTGCCAATTAGTGGATTTGTTGCATAGCGTCTCTGAGTTGTTGTAGAGTATTGGCTTGTTTCTGTATGTTATTATTATGGGTGTATGGTCGGAGCTAAGCTCGAGGCTGGATGCTATATTTATTTTATTTCCGTTTAATCCCTTTGTGACTGCAAAGTCGAGTAGGTCAGGGATTTTGCTCAGGTCTGTCGGCCAGTATGTCGGTCTTCCTGTGGATAATATATTGAGATTGTTTTTCCTGATGTGTTTTTCTAGGGTTCTGCCTCGAGGTGTAGTGATTCTTGATCCCCATGTTGTGTGCTTTGAGTTGTAGTCTCCTGCTGCGATAAACTTGTCGCCTAGTTGTTGGAAGTATTCTTCCCACATTTGTACTGTAATTTTGTGTCGCGGTGGTGCATATACTGCTGACAGCTGTAGACGGTTGCTGCTAGTTTGTACGGTAACGGTAGTTGCTTGTATGTGTTCTTTACTAACTTGGCTGTGTAGGTGGTGTTTAATGTCGTTTCTTATTATCACTGCGGTTCCTCCGTGTGCTTTTCCTGAGGGGTGCTTGGTATCGTATATGGTATAGTGCGGTATTTTTGTGTAGCTTTTTGTTGTGAAATGCGTCTCCGATACAAGTAGTATGTCTATGTTGTTGTGGTATAGGAATGCTTTGGTTTCAATGGCCCTTTGTTGTAGACCGTTAGAGTTCCAGGCAGCTATTTTTAGTATGTCCGTTTTTACTTTTTGCTTAGCATGGTTGTTATCAGTTGTATCATAGCTGTGATTTGTAATGATTGCTGCTTGAATGCTTCGTTTAGTTCGCTTATCGTTCTTGTTAACATGTCGGTGCTTTTGATGGATTGTTTTAATAGTTCTTTTATTTCTGTAGCGTCGTTGGTGTTGTTGTTGTGGTTTTGATTGGCTACGGGTGTTACTTCCTTGGTTGCTTGCGCGTAGCTTCGACTGCCAGTGGTGTTGATATTGTTGTGATTGTTGTTCATTACGTACTGTACTTTAATTGGTGTCTCAGCTTCTGCCCTGTCTTGTTGTGTGTGGTGGTAGTTATATGTCCTGCTTCTAAGCGGCGGAAACAATTTACGTTGGAGTATTTTTCTGGCTGGGCAGCCTTTGTAGCTGGCTGGGTGGTTTCCGTTGCAGTTGTAGCACTTTACCTCTTTTATTTTTCCCGTATATGGGCAGTAAGTTGTCAGGTGCTTTCCTGCGCATTTGACGCACACCGGGTTTCTGTTGCAGTAATTTTTTGTGTGCCCATATTGTTGGCACCGCATGCACTGAGGTATGTCTTTTTTTTGTCTGGGTGGTTCGACTGTGATTATTGTGTTTAAGATTTGTTTAATGTCATAGATTTCCTTGTTGTTTTTGTTCGGTTCTAGTTCTATTAGGAACAGCGGTAGTGGTTGTTTGGTGTCAAATCTCGTTATGTTGTTTATTGCTCTTACCTGGTGTCCGATTTTGGCTAGTTCGTCGCATATGTTGCTTGTGTTTGTTCTTGGGTGTAGCCCTCTGATAACTGCTTTATAGCTTTTGTCAGTTTTGAGCTGGTAGGTGTGGTACCCGGCGTTTTTTTCTTTTAGCACTTTTACCACTTTTCTGTAGGTCTCTGGGGCGTTGGTTTGCACTTTTACCTGGTCCAGTTTTAATTGTTTTATTGAGTAGTTTTCTTTGCCTGCCGTATTGTTTAGCAGTTCGAGGAGGGGGTCTATTATTTGCGCATCGATGTATATTGGCGGTGGTTTGGGGTTGTGTGTTATTGGTTTTTCAGTTGTTTCAGTTGTTTCTGGTTCCTTCTCTTGTGGTAGTATGCTGAAGGGGTTTTGTAGTGGGATTTCTTGGAGCCACTGCTTACTTACTGTTTCTGCAGCCCTCCTAGTATTTGCGTTTGTTGTAATTTTTCTTCTTTTGCTGGGAGTTACGAGCTTCCAGCTTTCGTCTTGTTGTGTTAGATCGTTGTTGGTGGTGTTTCTCTCGTCACTCATCTGAGTCGTATCCATTTCGGTTTCTGTGCATTCATGGATTTCCATGGTTTTGTATATGGCGTATGTTTCACCGTTGTTTGATATCCTGAGCGGTGGCACTCGTTGCATTGCTTTGTTTTCCCCGCTTTTCGCACTTTCGGGGGCACTTTTTTCCACGTCCGATTTCGACTGAGAGACCTCTCCGGGCACCAGGCACGTCTGCACTCTTCGGCAGTCGAAAGGGAACTAGTATATAACGTTACACGTTATTACGTATTAGTATATAACGTTACACGTTAGTACGTAATAGTATATAACGTTATACGTTATTACGTAATACTATATAACGTTATACGTCATTACGTAATAGTATATAACGTTATACGTTATTACGTATTAGTATATAACGTTACACGTTATTTCGTATTAGTATATAACGTTACACGTTATTACGTATTAGTATATAACGTTACACGTTAGTACGTAATAGTATATAACGTTATACGTTATTACGTAATACTATATAACGTTATACGTCATTACGTAATAGTATATAGCGTTACACGTTATTACGTATAAGTATATAACGTTATACGTTATTACGTAATACTATATAACGTTATACGTCATTACGTATTAGTATATAACGTTACACGTTATTACGTAATACTATATAACGTTTATACGTCATTACGTAATAGTATATAACGTTATACGTTATTACGTATTGGTATATAACGTTACACGATATTACATATTAGTATATAACGTTACACGTTATTACGTATTAGAACATAACGATACACGTTATTACGTAATACTATATAACGTTATACGTCATTACGTAATAGTATATAACGTTATACGTTATTACGTAATACTATATAACGTTATACGTCATTACGTAATATTATATAACGTTATACGTTATTACGTATTGGTATATAACGTTACACGATATTACAAATTAGTATATAACGTTACACGTTATTACGTATTAGAACATAACGATACACGTTATTACGTAATACTATATAACGTTATACGTCATTACGTAATAGTATATAACGTTACACGTTATTACGTAATACTATATAACTTTATACGTCATTACGTAATAGTATATAACGTTATACGTTATTACGTGTTAGTATATAACGTTACACGTTATTACGTATTAGTATATAACGTTATACGTCATTACGTAATAGTATATAACGTTATACGTTATTACGTAATAGTATATAACGTTATACGTTATTACTTATTAGTATATAACGTTATACGTCATTACGTAATAGTATATAACGTTATACGTTATTACGTATTGGTATATAACGTTACACGATATTACGTATTAGTATATAACGTTACACGTTATTACGTATTAGAACATAACGTTACACGTTATTACGTAATACTATATAACGTTATACGTCATTACGTAATAGTATATAACGTTACACGTTATTACGTAATACTATATAACTTTATACGTCATTACGTAATAGTATATAACGTTATACGTTATTACGTGTTAGTATATAACGTTACACGTTATTACGTATTAGTATATAACGTTATACGTCATTACGTAATAGTATATAACGTTATACGTTATTACGTAATAGTATATAACGTTGCACGTTATTTCGTATTAGTATATAACGTTACACGTCATTACGCAACAGTATATAACGTTATACGTTATTACGTATTGGTATATAACGTTACACGTCATTACGCAACAGTATATGACGTTATACGTTATTACGTATTGGTATATAACGTTACACCATATTACGTATTAGTATATAACGTCACACGTTATTACGTATTAGTATATAACGTTACACGTTATTACGTATTAGTATATAATGTTGTACGTTAGTACGTAATAGTATATAACGTTATACATTATTACGTAATACTATATAACGTTATACGTCATTACGTATTAGTATATAACGTTATACGTTATTACGTATTAGTATATAACGTTACATGTTATTACGTAATAGTATATAATGTTATACGTTAGTACGTCATAGTATATAGGGTTACACGTCATTACGTAATAGTATATAACGTTATACGTTATTATGTATTAGTATATAACGTTACACGTTATTACGTAATAGTATATAATGTTATACGTTAGTACGTCATAGTATATAGGGTTACACGTCATTACGTAATAGTATATAACGTTATACGTTATTATGTATTAGTATATAACGTTACACGTTATTACGTATTAGTATATAACGTTATACGTCATTACGTAATAGTATATAACGTTACACGTTATTACGTAATACTATATAACTTTATACGTCATTACGTAATAGTATATAACGTTATACGTTATTACGTGTTAGTATATAACGTTACACGTTATTACGTATTAGTATATAACGTTATACGTCATTACGTAATAGTATATAACGTTATACGTTATTACGTAATAGTATATAACGTTGCACGTTATTACGTAATACTATATAACGTTGTACGTTAGTACGTAATAGTATATAACGTTATACGTCATTACGTAATAGTATATAACGTTATACCTTATTACGCATTAGTATATAACGTTACACGTTATTACGTAATACTATATAACGTTATACGTCATTACGTAATAGTATATAACGTTTATACGTCATTACGTAATAGTATATAACGTTATACGTTATTACGTATTGGTATATAACGTTACACGATATTACATATTAGTATATAACGTTACACGTTATTACGTATTAGAACATAACGATACACGTTATTACGTAATACTATATAACGTTATACGTCATTACGTAATAGTATATAACGTTATACGTTATTACGTAATACTATATAACGTTATACGTCATTACGTAATATTATATAACGTTATACGTTATTACGTATTGGTATATAACGTTACACGATATTACAAATTAGTATATAACGTTACACGTTATTACGTATTAGAACATAACGATACACGTTATTACGTAATACTATATAACGTTATACGTCATTACGTAATAGTATATAACGTTACACGTTATTACGTAATACTATATAACTTTATACGTCATTACGTAATAGTATATAACGTTATACGTTATTACGTGTTAGTATATAACGTTACACGTTATTACGTATTAGTATATAACGTTATACGTCATTACGTAATAGTATATAACGTTATACGTTATTACGTAATAGTATATAACGTTATACGTTATTACTTATTAGTATATAACGTTATACGTCATTACGTAATAGTATATAACGTTATACGTTATTACGTATTGGTATATAACGTTACACGATATTACGTATTAGTATATAACGTTACACGTTATTACGTATTAGAACATAACGTTACACGTTATTACGTAATACTATATAACGTTATACGTCATTACGTAATAGTATATAACGTTACACGTTATTACGTAATACTATATAACTTTATACGTCATTACGTAATAGTATATAACGTTATACGTTATTACGTGTTAGTATATAACGTTACACGTTATTACGTATTAGTATATAACGTTATACGTCATTACGTAATAGTATATAACGTTATACGTTATTACGTAATAGTATATAACGTTGCACGTTATTACGTAATACTATATAACGTTATACGTCATTACGTAATAGTATATAACGTTATACGTTAGTGCGTAATAGTATATAACGTTATACGTTATTTCGTATTAGTATAAAACGTTACACGTCATTACGCAACAGTATATAACGTTATACGTTATTACGTATTGGTATATAACGTTACACGTCATTACGCAACAGTATATGACGTTATACGTTATTACGTATTGGTATATAACGTTACACCATATTACGTATTAGTATATAACGTCACATGTTATTACGTATTAGTATATAACGTTACACGTTATTACGTATTAGTATATAATGTTGTACGTTAGTACGTAATAGTATATAACGTTATACATTATTACGTAATACTATATAACGTTATACGTCATTACGTATTAGTATATAACGTTATACGTTATTACGTATTAGTATATAACGTTACATGTTATTACGTAATAGTATATAATGTTATACGTTAGTACGTCATAGTATATAGGGTTACACGTCATTACGTAATAGTATATAACGTTATACGTTATTACGTATTAGTATATAACGTTACACGTTATTACGTATTAGTATATAACGTTATACGTCATTACGTAATAGTATATAACGTTATACGTTATTACGTAATAGTATATAACGTTGTACGTTAGTACGTAATAGTATATAACGTTATACGTCATTACGTAATAGTATATAACGTTATACCTTATTACGCATTAGTATATAACGTTACACGTTATTACGTAATACTATATAACGTTATACGTCATTACGTAATAGTATATAACGTTATACGTTAGTGCGTAATAGTATATAACGTTATACGTTATTTCGTATTAGTATATAACGTTACACGTCATTACGCAACAGTATATAACGTTATACGTTATTACGTATTGGTATATAACGTTACACGTCATTACGCAACAGTATATGACGTTATACGTTATTACGTATTGGTATATAACGTTACACCATATTACGTATTAGTATATAACGTCACACGTTATTACGTATTAGTATATAACGTTACACGTTATTACGTATTAGTATATAATGTTGTACGTTAGTACGTAATAGTATATAACGTTATACATTATTACCTATTACTATATAACGTTATACGTCATTACGTATTAGTATATAACGTTATACGTTATTACGTATTAGTATATAACGTTACATGTTATTACGTAATAGTATATAATGTTATACGTTAGTACGTCATAGTATATAACGTTACACGTCATTACGTAATAGTATATAACGTTATACGTTATTACGTATTAGTATATAACGTTACACGTTATTACGTATTAGTATATAACGTTATACGTCATTACGTAATAGTATATAACGTTATACGTTATTACGTAATAGTATATAACGTTGTACGTTAGTACGTAATAGTATATAACGTTATACGTCATTACGTAATAGTATAACACGTTATACCTTATTACGTATTAGTATATAACGTTGTACGTTAGTACGTAATAGTATATAACGATATACTTCATTACGTAATAGTATCTAACGTTACACGTTATTACGTATTAGTATATAACGTTACACGTTATTACGTATTAGTATGTAATGTTGTACGTTAGTACGTAATAGTATATAACGTTACACGTTAGTACGTAATAGTATATAATGTTATACGTTAGTACGTCATAGTATATAACGTTATACGTTATTACGTATTTTATATATAACGTTACACGTTAGTACGTAATAGTATATAACGTTATACGCTATTACGTATTTTATATATAACGTTACACGTTAGTACGTATTAGTATATAACGTTATACGTTAGTACGTATTAGCATTAACGTTATACTTCATTGCGTAATAGTATATAACGTTATACGTTATTACGTTTTAGTATATAGCGGTACACGTTAGTACGTAATAGTATATAACGTTATACGTTATTACTTATTAGTATATAACGTTATACGTCATTACGTAATAGTATATAACGTTATACGTTATTACGTATTGGTATATAACGTTACACGATATTACGTATTAGTATATAACGTTACACGTTATTACGTATTAGTATATAACGTTACACGTTATTACGTAATACTATATAACGTAATACGTCATTACGTATTAGTATATAACGTTACAGGTTATTACGTATTAGTATATAACGTTATACGTCAGTACGTAATAGTATATAACGTTATACATTATTACGTATTAGTATATAACGTTACACGTTATTACGTATTAGTATGTAATGTTGTACGTTAGTACGTAATAGTATATAACGTTACACGTTAGTACGTAATAGTATATAATGTTATACGTTAGTACGTCATAGTATATAACGTTATACGTTATTACGTATTTTATATATAACGTTACACGTTAGTACGTAATAGTATATAACGTTATACGCTATTACGTATTTTATATATAACGTTACACGTTAGTACGTATTAGTATATAACGTTATACGTTAGTACGTATTAGCATTAACGTTATACTTCATTGCGTAATAGTATATAACGTTATACGTTATTACGTTTTAGTATATAGCGGTACACGTTAGTACGTAATAGTATATAACGTTATACGTTATTACTTATTAGTATATAACGTTATACGTCATTACGTAATAGTATATAACGTTATACGTTATTACGTATTGGTATATAACGTTACACGATATTACGTATTAGTATATAACGTTACACGTTATTACGTATTAGTATATAACGTTACACGTTATTACGTAATACTATATAACGTAATACGTCATTACGTATTAGTATATAACGTTACAGGTTATTACGTATTAGTATATAACGTTATACGTCAGTACGTAATAGTATATAACGTTATACATTATTACGTATTAGTATATAACGTTACACGTTATTACGTATTAGTATATAACGTTATACGTCAGTACGTAATAGTATATAACGTTACACGTTAGTACGTAATAGTATATTATGTTATATGTTAGTACGTCATAGTATATAACGTTATACGTTATTACATATTAGTATATAACGTTACACGTTAGTACGTAATAGTATATAACGTTATACATTAGTACGTATTAGTATATAACGTTACACGTTATTACGTAATACTATATAACGTTATACGTCATTACGTTATAGTATATAACGTTATACGTTATTACGTAATACTATATAACGTTATACGTCATTACGTATTAGTATATAACGTTACACGTTATTACGTAATACTATATAACGTTATACGTCATTACGTAATAGTATATAACGTTATACGTTATTACGTATTAGTATATAACATTACACGTTATTTCGTATTAGTATATAACGTTACACGTTATTACGTATTAGTATATAGCGTTACACGTTAGTACGTAATAGTATATAATGTTATACGTTAGTACGTCATAGTATATAACGTTATACGTTATTACGTATTAGTATATAACGTTACACGTTAGTACGTAATAGTATATAACGTTATACGTTAGTACGTATTAGCATATAACGTTATACTTCATTGCGTAATAGTATATAACATTATACGTTATTATGGAATAGTATATAACGTTATACGCTTTTACGTATTAGTATATAACGTTATACGTTATTACGTAATAGTATATAACGTTACACGTCATTACGTATTAGTATATAACGTTATACGTTTGTACGTAATAGTATATAACGTTACACGTTAGTACGTAATGGTATATAACGTTATACGTTATTACGTATTAGTATATAGCGGTACACGTTAGTACGTAATAGTATATAACGTTATACGTTATTACTTATTAGTATATAACGTTATACGTCATTACTTAATAGTATATAACGTTATATGTTATTACGTATTGGTATATAACGTTACACGATATTACGTAATACTATATAACGTTATACGTCATTACGTATTAGTATATAACGTTATACGTTATTACGTAATACTATATAACGTTATACGTCATTACGTATTAGTATATAACGTTGCACGTTATTACGTAATACTATATAACGTTATACGTCATTACGTAATAGTATATAAGGTTATACGTTATTACGTATTAGTATATAACGTTACACGTTATTACGTATTAGTATATAACGTTATACGTCATTACGTAATAGTATATAACGTTATACGTTATTACGTAATAGTATATAACGTTACACGTTATTACGTAATACTATATAACGTTATACGTCATTACGTAATACTATATAACGTTATACGTCATTACGTATTAGTATATAACGTTACACGTTATTACGTAATACTATATAACGTTATACGTCATTACGTAATAGTATATAAGGTTATACGTTATTACGTATTAGTATATAACGTTACACGTTATTACGTATTAGTATATAACGTTATACGTCATTACGTAATAGTATATAACGTTATACGTTAGTGCGTAATAGTATATAACGTTATACGTTATTTCGTATTAGTATATAACGTTACACGTCATTACGCAACAGTATATAACGTTATACGTTATTACGTATTGGTATATAACGTTACACGTCATTACGCAACAGTATATGACGTTATACGTTATTACGTATTGGTATATAACGTTACACCATATTACGTATTAGTATATAACGTCACACGTTATTACGTATTAGTATATAACGTTACACGTTATTACGTATTAGTATATAATGTTGTACGTTAGTACGTAATAGTATATAACGTTATACATTATTACGTAATACTATATAACGTTATACGTCATTACGTATTAGTATATAACGTTATACGTTATTACGTATTAGTATATAACGTTACATGTTATTACGTAATAGTATATAATGTTATACGTTAGTACGTCATAGTATATAACGTTACACGTCATTACGTAATAGTATATAACGTTATACGTTATTACGTATTAGTATATAACGTTACACGTTATTACGTATTAGTATATAACGTTATACGTCATTACGTAATAGTATATAACGTTATACGTTATTACGTAATAGTATATAACGTTGTACGTTAGTACGTAATAGTATATAACGTTATACGTCATTACGTAATAGTATATAACGTTATACCTTATTACGTATTAGTATATAACGTTGTACGTTAGTACGTAATAGTATATAACGATATACTTCATTACGTAATAGTATCTAACGTTACACGTTATTACGTATTAGTATATAACGTTACACGTTATTACGTATTAGTATGTAATGTTGTACGTTAGTACGTAATAGTATATAACGCTACACGTTAGTACGTAATAGTATATAATGTTATACGTTAGTACGTCATAGTATATAACGTTATACGTTATTACGTATTTTATATATAACGTTACACGTTAGTACGTAATAGTATATAACGTTATACGCTATTACGTATTTTATATATAACGTTACACGTTAGTACGTAATAGTATATAATGTTATACGTTAGTACGTCATAGTATATAACGTTATACGTTATTACGTATTTTATATATAACGTTACACGTTAGTACGTAATAGTATATAACGTTATACGCTATTACGTATTTTATATATAACGTTACACGTTAGTACGTAATAGTATATAACGTTATACGTTAGTACGTATTAGCATTAACGTTATACTTCATTGCGTAATAGTATATAACGTTATACGTTATTACGTTTTAGTATATAGCGGTACACGTTAGTACGTAATAGTATATAACGTTATACGTTATTACTTATTAGTATATAACGTTATACGTCATTACGTAATAGTATATAACGTTATACGTTATTACGTATTGGTATATAACGTTACACGATATTACGTATTAGTATATAACGTTACACGATATTACGTATTAGTATATAACGTTACACGTTATTACGTAATACTATATAACGTTATACGTCATTACGTATTAGTATATAACGTTACAGGTTATTACGTATTAGTATATAACGTTATACGTCAGTACGTAATAGTATATAACGTTATACATTATTACGTATTAGTATATAACGTTACACGTTATTACGTATTAGTATATAACGTTATACGTCAGTACGTAATAGTATATAACGTTACACGTTAGTACGTAATAGTATATTATGTTATACGTTAGTACGTCATAGTATATAACGTTATACGTTATTACATATTAGTATATAACGTTACACGTTAGTACGTAATAGTATATAACGTTATACATTAGTACGTATTAGTATATAACGTTACACGTTATTACGTAATACTATATAACGTTATACGTCATTACGTTATAGTATATAACGTTATACGTTATTACGTAATACTATATAACGTTATACGTCATTACGTATTAGTATATAACGTTACACGTTATTACGTAATACTATATAACGTTATACGTCATTACGTAATAGTATATAACGTTATACGTTATTACGTATTAGTATATAACATTACACGTTATTTCGTATTAGTATATAACGTTACACGTTATTACGTATTAGTATATAGCGTTACACGTTAGTACGTAATAGTATATAATGTTATACATTAGTACGTCATAGTATATAACGTTATACGTTTGTACGTAATAGTATATAACGTTACACGTTAGTACGTAATAGTATATAACGTTATACGTTATTACGTATTAGTATATAGCGGTACACATTAGTACGTAATAGTATATAACGTTATACGTTATTACTTATTAGTATATAACGTTATACGTCATTACGTAATAGTATATAACGTTATATGTTATTACGTATTGGTATATAACGTTACACGATATTACGTAATACTATATAACGTTATACGTCATTACGTATTAGTATATAACGTTATACGTTATTACGTAATACTATATAACGTTATACGTCATTACGTATTAGTATATAACGTTGCACGTTATTACGTAATACTATATAACGTTATACGTCATTACGTAATAGTATATAAGGTTATACGTTATTACGTATTAGTATATAACGTTACACGTTATTACGTATTAGTATATAACGTTATACGTCATTACGTAATACTATATAACGTTATACGTCATTACGTAATACTATATAACGTTATACGTCATTACGTATTAGTATATAACGTTACACGTTATTACGTAATACTACATAACGTTATACGTCATTACGTAATAGTATATAAGGTTATACATTAGTACGTATTAGTATATAACGTTACACGTTATTACGTAATACTATATAACGTTATACGTCATTACGTTATAGTATATAACGTTATACGTTATTACGTAATACTATATAACGTTATACGTCATTACGTATTAGTATATAACGTTACACGTTATTACGTAATACTATATAACGTTATACGTCATTACGTAATAGTATATAACGTTATACGTTATTACGTATTGGTATATAACGTTACACGATATTACGTATTAGTATATAACGTTACACGATATTACGTATTAGTATATAACGTTACACGTTATTACGTAATACTATATAACGTTATACGTCATTACGTATTAGTATATAACGTTACAGGTTATTACGTATTAGTATATAACGTTATACGTCAGTACGTAATAGTATATAACGTTATACATTATTACGTATTAGTATATAACGTTACACGTTATTACGTATTAGTATATAACGTTATACGTCAGTACGTAATAGTATATAACGTTACACGTTAGTACGTAATAGTATATTATGTTATACGTTAGTACGTCATAGTATATAACGTTATACGTTATTACATATTAGTATATAACGTTACACGTTAGTACGTAATAGTATATAACGTTATACATTAGTACGTATTAGTATATAACGTTACACGTTATTACGTAATACTATATAACGTTATACGTCATTACGTTATAGTATATAACGTTATACGTTATTACGTAATACTATATAACGTTATACGTCATTACGTATTAGTATATAACGTTACACGTTATTACGTAATACTATATAACGTTATACGTCATTACGTAATAGTATATAACGTTATACGTTATTACGTATTAGTATATAACATTACACGTTATTTCGTATTAGTATATAACGTTACACGTTATTACGTATTAGTATATAGCGTTACACGTTAGTACGTAATAGTATATAATGTTATACATTAGTACGTCATAGTATATAACGTTATACGTTTGTACGTAATAGTATATAACGTTACACGTTAGTACGTAATAGTATATAACGTTATACGTTATTACGTATTAGTATATAGCGGTACACATTAGTACGTAATAGTATATAACGTTATACGTTATTACTTATTAGTATATAACGTTATACGTCATTACGTAATAGTATATAACGTTATATGTTATTACGTATTGGTATATAACGTTACACGATATTACGTAATACTATATAACGTTATACGTCATTACGTATTAGTATATAACGTTATACGTTATTACGTAATACTATATAACGTTATACGTCATTACGTATTAGTATATAACGTTGCACGTTATTACGTAATACTATATAACGTTATACGTCATTACGTAATAGTATATAAGGTTATACGTTATTACGTATTAGTATATAACGTTACACGTTATTACGTATTAGTATATAACGTTATACGTCATTACGTAATACTATATAACGTTATACGTCATTACGTAATACTATATAACGTTATACGTCATTACGTATTAGTATATAACGTTACACGTTATTACGTAATACTACATAACGTTATACGTCATTACGTAATAGTATATAAGGTTATACATTAGTACGTATTAGTATATAACGTTACACGTTATTACGTAATACTATATAACGTTATACGTCATTACGTTATAGTATATAACGTTATACGTTATTACGTAATACTATATAACGTTATACGTCATTACGTATTAGTATATAACGTTACACGTTATTACGTAATACTATATAACGTTATACGTCATTACGTAATAGTATATAACGTTATACGTTATTACGTATTAGTATATAACATTACACGTTATTTCGTATTAGTATATAACGTTACACGTTATTACGTATTAGTATATAGCGTTACACGTTAGTACGTAATAGTATATAATGTTATACGTTAGTACGTCATAGTATATAACGTTATACGTTATTACGTATTAGTATATAACGTTACACGTTAGTACGTAATAGTATATAACGTTATACGTTAGTACGTATTAGCATATAACGTTATACTTCATTGCGTAATAGTATATAACATTATACGTTATTACGGAATAGTATATAACGTTATACGCTTTTACGTATTAGTATATAACGTTATACGTTATTACGTAATAGTATATAACGTTACACGTCATTACGTATTAGTATATAACGTTATACGTTTGTACGTAATAGTATATAACGTTACACGTTAGTACGTAATGGTATATAACGTTATACGTTATTACGTATTAGTATATAGCGGTACACGTTAGTACGTAATAGTATATAATGTTATACGTTATTACTTATTAGTATATAACGTTATACGTCATTACGTAATAGTATATAACGTTATATGTTATTACGTATTGGTATATAACGTTACACGATATTACGTAATACTATATAACGTTATACGTCATTACGTATTAGTATATAACGTTATACGTTATTACGTAATACTATATAACGTTATACGTCATTACGTATTAGTATATAACGTTGCACGTTATTACGTAATACTATATAACGTTATACGTCATTACGTAATAGTATATAAGGTTATACGTTATTACGTATTAGTATATAACGTTACACGTTATTACGTATTAGTATATAACGTTATACGTCATTACGTAATAGTATATAACGTTATACGTTATTACGTAATAGTATATAACGTTACACGTTATTACGTAATACTATATAACGTTATACGTCATTACGTAATACTATATAACGTTATACGTCATTACGTATTAGTATATAACGTTACACGTTATTACGTAATACTATATAACGTTATACGTCATTACGTAATAGTATATAAGGTTATACGTTATTACGTATTAGTATATAACGTTACACGTTATTACGTATTAGTATATAACGTTATACGTCATTACGTAATAGTATATAACGTTACACGTTATTACGTATTAGTATATAACGTTATACGTCATTACGTAATAGTATATAACGTTATACGTTATTACGTAATAGTATATAACGTTATACGTTATTACTTATTAGTATATAACGTTATACGTCATTACGTAATAGTATATAACGTTATACGTTATTACGTATTGGTATATAACGTTACACGATATTACGTATTAGTATATAACGTTACACGTTATTACGTATTAGAACATAACGTTACACGTTATTACGTAATACTATATAACGTTATACGTCATTACGTAATAGTATATAACGTTACACGTTATTACGTAATACTATATAACTTTATACGTCATTACGTAATAGTATATAACGTTATACGTTAGTGCGTAATAGTATATAACGTTATACGTTATTTCGTATTAGTATATAACGTTACACGTCATTACGCAACAGTATATAACGTTATACGTTATTACGTATTGGTATATAACGTTACACGTCATTACGCAACAGTATATGACGTTATACGTTATTACGTATTGGTATATAACGTTACACCATATTACGTATTAGTATATAACGTCACACGTTATTACGTATTAGTATATAACGTTACACGTTATTACGTATTAGTATATAATGTTGTACGTTAGTACGTAATAGTATATAACGTTATACATTATTACGTAATACTATATAACGTTATACGTCATTACGTATTAGTATATAACGTTATACGTTATTACGTATTAGTATATAACGTTACATGTTATTACGTAATAGTATATAATGTTATACGTTAGTACGTCATAGTATATAACGTTACACGTCATTACGTAATAGTATATAACGTTATACGTTATTACGTATTAGTATATAACGTTACACGTTATTACGTATTAGTATATAACGTTATACGTCATTACGTAATAGTATATAACGTTATACGTTATTACGTAATAGTATATAACGTTGTACGTTAGTACGTAATAGTATATAACGTTATACGTCATTACGTAATAGTATATAACGTTATACCTTATTACGTATTAGTATATAACGTTGTACGTTAGTACGTAATAGTATATAACGATATACTTCATTACGTAATAGTATCTAACGTTACACGTTATTACGTATTAGTATATAACGTTACACGTTATTACGTATTAGTATGTAATGTTGTACGTTAGTACGTAATAGTATATAACGCTACACGTTAGTACGTAATAGTATATAATGTTATACGTTAGTACGTCATAGTATATAACGTTATACGTTATTACGTATTTTATATATAACGTTACACGTTAGTACGTAATAGTATATAACGTTATACGCTATTACGTATTTTATATATAACGTTACACGTTAGTACGTAATAGTATATAATGTTATACGTTAGTACGTCATAGTATATAACGTTATACGTTATTACGTATTTTATATATAACGTTACACGTTAGTACGTAATAGTATATAACGTTATACGCTATTACGTATTTTATATATAACGTTACACGTTAGTACGTAATAGTATATAACGTTATACGTTAGTACGTATTAGCATTAACGTTATACTTCATTGCGTAATAGTATATAACGTTATACGTTATTACGTTTTAGTATATAGCGGTACACGTTAGTACGTAATAGTATATAACGTTATACGTTATTACTTATTAGTATATAACGTTATACGTCATTACGTAATAGTATATAACGTTATACGTTATTACGTATTGGTATATAACGTTACACGATATTACGTATTAGTATATAACGTTACACGATATTACGTATTAGTATATAACGTTACACGTTATTACGTAATACTATATAACGTTATACGTCATTACGTATTAGTATATAACGTTACAGGTTATTACGTATTAGTATATAACGTTATACGTCAGTACGTAATAGTATATAACGTTATACATTATTACGTATTAGTATATAACGTTACACGTTATTACGTATTAGTATATAACGTTATACGTCAGTACGTAATAGTATATAACGTTACACGTTAGTACGTAATAGTATATTATGTTATACGTTAGTACGTCATAGTATATAACGTTATACGTTATTACATATTAGTATATAACGTTACACGTTAGTACGTAATAGTATATAACGTTATACATTAGTACGTATTAGTATATAACGTTACACGTTATTACGTAATACTATATAACGTTATACGTCATTACGTTATAGTATATAACGTTATACGTTATTACGTAATACTATATAACGTTATACGTCATTACGTATTAGTATATAGCGTTACACGTTATTACGTAATACTATATAACGTTATACGTCATTACGTAATAGTATATAACGTTATACGTTATTACGTATTAGTATATAACATTACACGTTATTTCGTATTAGTATATAACGTTACACGTTATTACGTATTAGTATATAGCGTTACACGTTAGTACGTAATAGTATATAATGTTATACGTTAGTACGTCATAGTATATAACGTTATACGTTTGTACGTAATAGTATATAACGTTACACGTTAGTACGTAATAGTATATAACGTTATACGTTATTACGTATTAGTATATAGCGGTACACATTAGTACGTAATAGTATATAACGTTATACGTTATTACTTATTAGTATATAACGTTATACGTCATTACGTAATAGTATATAACGTTATATGTTATTACGTATTGGTATATAACGTTACACGATATTACGTAATACTATATAACGTTATACGTCATTACGTATTAGTATATAACGTTATACGTTATTACGTAATACTATATAACGTTATACGTCATTACGTATTAGTATATAACGTTGCACGTTATTACGTAATACTATATAACGTTATACGTCATTACGTAATAGTATATAAGGTTATACGTTATTACGTATTAGTATATAACGTTACACGTTATTACGTATTAGTATATAACGTTATACGTCATTACGTAATACTATATAACGTTATACGTCATTACGTAATACTATATAACGTTATACGTCATTACGTATTAGTATATAACGTTACACGTTATTACGTAATACTATATAACGTTATACGTCATTACGTAATAGTATATAAGGTTATACGTCATTACGTAATAGTATATAAGGTTATACGTTATTACGTATTAGTATATAACGTTACACGTTATTACGTATTAGTATATAACGTTATACGTCATTACGTAATAGTATATAACGTTATACGTTATTACGTAATAGTATATAACGTTATACGTTATTACTTATTAGTATATAACGTTATACGTCATTACGTAATAGTATATAACGTTATACGTTATTACGTATTGGTATATAACGTTACACGATATTACGTATTAGTATATAACGTTACACGTTATTACGTATTAGAACATAACGTTACACGTTATTACGTAATACTATATAACGTTATACGTCATTACGTAATAGTATATAACGTTATACGTTATTACGTAATACTATATAACGTTATACGTCATTACGTATTAGTATATAAAGTTGCACGTTATTACGTAATACTATATAACGTTATACGTCATTACGTATTTTATATATAACGTTACACGTTAGTACGTAATAGTATATAACGTTATACGCTATTACGTATTTTATATATAACGTTACACGTTAGTACGTAATAGTATATAACGTTATACGTTAGTACGTATTAACATTAACGTTATACTTCATTGCGTAATAGTATATAACGTTATACGTTATTACGTTTTAGTATATAGCGGTACACGTTAGTACGTAATAGTATATAGCGTTATACGTTATTACTTATTAGTATATAACGTTATACGTCATTACGTAATAGTATATAACGTTATACGTTATTACGTATTGGTATATAACGTTACACGATATTACGTATTAGTATATAACGTTACACGTTATTACGTAATAGTATATAACGTTATACGTTAGTACGTAATAGTATATAACGTTATACGTCATTACGTAATAGTATATAACGTTATACCTTATTACGTATTAGTATATAACGTTGTACGTTAGTACGTAATAGTATATAACGATATACTTCATTACGTAATAGTATCTAACGTTACACGTTATTACGTATTAGTATATAACGTTACACGTTATTACGTATTAGTATGTAATGTTGTACGTTGGTACGTAATAGTATATAACGTTACACGTTAGTACGTAATAGTATATAGCGTTATGCGTTATTACTTATTAGTATATAACGTTATACGTCATTACGTAATAGTATATAACGTTATACGTTATTACGTATTGGTATATAACGTTACACGATATTACGTATTAGTATATAACGTTACACGTTAGTACGTAATAGTATATAACGTTATACGCTATTACGTATTTTATATATAACGTTACACGTTAGTACGTAATAGTATATAACGTTATACGTTAGTACGTATTAGCATTAACGTTATACTTCATTGCGTAATAGTATATAACGTTATACGTTATTACGTTTTAGTATATAGCGGTACACGTTAGTACGTAATAGTATATAACGTTATACGTTATTACTTATTAGTATATAACGTTATACGTCATTACGTAATAGTATATAACGTTATACGTTATTACGTATTGGTATATAACGTTACACGATATTACGTATTAGTATATAACGTTATACGTCAGTACGTAATAGTATATAACGTTACACGTTAGTACGTAATAGTATATTATGTTATACGTTAGTACGTCATAGTATATAACGTTATACGTTATTACATATTAGTATATAACGTTACACGTTAGTACGTAATAGTATATAACGTTATACATTAGTACGTATTAGTATATAACGTTACACGTTATTACGTAATACTATATAACGTTATTCGTCATTACGTTATAGTATATAACGTTATACGTTATTACGTAATACTATATAACGTTATACGTCATTACGTATTAGTATATAACGTTACACGTTATTACGTAATACTATATAACGTTATACGTCATTACGTAATAGTATATAACGTTATACGTTATTACGTATTAGTATATAACATTACACGTTATTTCGTATTAGTATATAACGTTACACGTTATTACGTATTAGTATATAGCGTTACACGTTAGTACGTAATAGTATATAATGTTATACGTTAGTACGTCATAGTATATAACGTTATACGTTATTACGTATTAGTATATAACGTTACACGTTAGTACGTAATAGTATATAACGTTATACGTTAGTACGTATTAGCATATAACGTTATACTTCATTGCGTAATAGTATATAACATTATACGTTATTACGGAATAGTATATAACGTTATACGCTTTTACGTATTAGTATATAACGTTATACGTTATTACGTAATAGTATATAACGTTACACGTCATTACGTATTAGTATATAACGTTATACGTTTGTACGTAATAGTATATAACGTTACACGTTAGTACGTAATAGTATATAACGTTATACGTTATTACGTATTAGTATATAGCGGTACACGTTAGTACGTAATAGTATATAACGTTATACGTTATTACTTATTAGTATATAACGTTATACGTCATTACGTAATAGTATATAACGTTATATGTTATTACGTATTGGTATATAACGTTACACGATATTACGTAATACTATATAACGTTATACGTCATTACGTATTAGTATATAACGTTATACGTTATTACGTAATACTATATAACGTTATACGTCATTACGTATTAGTATATAACGTTGCACGTTATTACGTAATACTATATAACGTTATACGTCATTACGTAATAGTATATAAGGTTATACGTTATTACGTATTAGTATATAACGTTACACGTTATTACGTATTAGTATATAACGTTATACGTCATTACGTAATACTATATAACGTTATACGTCATTACGTAATACTATATAACGTTATACGTCATTACGTATTAGTATATAACGTTACACGTTATTACGTAATACTATATAACGTTATACGTCATTACGTAATAGTATATAAGGTTATACGTCATTACGTAATAGTATATAAGGTTATACGTTATTACGTATTAGTATATAACGTTACACGTTATTACGTAATAGTATATAACGTTATACGTCATTACGTAATAGTATATAACGTTATACGTTATTACGTAATAGTATATAACGTTATACGTTATTACTTATTAGTATATAACGTTATACGTCATTTCGTAATAGTATATAACGTTATACGTTATTACGTAATACTATATAACGTTATACGTCATTACGTATTAGTATATAACGTTACACGTTAGTACGTAATAGTATATAACGTTATACGCTATTACGTATTTTATATATAACGTTACACGTTAGTACGTAATAGTATATAACGTTATACGTTAGTACGTATTAACATTAACGTTATACTTCATTGCGTAATAGTATATAACGTTATACGTTATTACGTTTTAGTATATAGCGGTACACGTTAGTACGTAATAGTATATAGCGTTATACGTTATTACTTATTAGTATATAACGTTATACGTCATTACGTAATAGTATATAACGTTATACGTTATTACGTATTGGTATATAACGTTACACGATATTACGTATTAGTATATAACGTTACACGTTATTACGTAATAGTATATAACGTTATACGTTAGTACGTAATAGTATATAACGTTATACGTCATTACGTAATAGTATATAACGTTATACCTTATTACGTATTAGTATATAACGTTGTACGTTAGTACGTAATAGTATATAACGATATACTTCATTACGTAATAGTATCTAACGTTACACGTTATTACGTATTAGTATATAACGTTACACGTTATTACGTATTAGTATGTAATGTTGTACGTTGGTACGTAATAGTATATAACGTTACACGTTAGTACGTAATAGTATATAGCGTTATACGTTATTACTTATTAGTATATAACGTTATACGTCATTACGTAATAGTATATAACGTTATACGTTATTACGTATTGGTATATAACGTTACACGATATTACGTATTAGTATATAACGTTACACGTTATTACGTATTAGTATATTACGTTACACGTTATTACGTAATACTATATAACGTTATACGTCATTACGTAATAGTATATAACGTTATACGTTATTACGTAATACTATATAACGTTATACGTCATTACGTATTAGTATATAACGTTACACGTTATTACGTAATACTATATAACGTTATACGTCATTACGTAATACTATATAACGTTATACGTCATTACGTATTAGTATATAACGTTACACGTTATTACGTAATACTATATAACGTTATACGTCATTACGTAATAGTATATAAAGTTATACGTTATTACGTATTAGTATATAACGTTATACGTTATTACGTAATACTATATAACGTTATACGTCATTACGTATTAGTATATAACGTTGCACGTTATTACGTAATACTATATAACGTTATACGTCATTACGTAATAGTATATAACGTTATACGCTATTACGTATTTTATATATAACGTTACACGTTAGTACGTAATAGTATATAACGTTATACGTTATTAAGTATTAGTATATAACGTTACACGTTATTACGTATTAGTATATAACGTTAGACGTCATTACGTTATAGTATATAACGTTATACGTTATTACGTAATAGTATATAACGTTATACGTTATTACTTATTAGTATATAACATTATACGTCATTACGTAATAGTATATAACGTTATACGTTATTACGTATTGGTATATAACGTTAAACGATATTACGTATTAGTATATAACGTTACACGTTATTACGTATTAGAACATAACGTTACACGTTATTATGTAATACTATATAACGTTATACGTCATTACGTATTTTATATATAACGTTACACGTTAGTACGTAATAGTATATAACGTTATACGCTATTACGTATTTTATATATAACGTTACACATTCGTACGTAATAGTATAAAACGTTATACGTTAGTACGTATTAGCATTAACGTTATACTTCATTGCGTAATAGTATATAACGTTATACGTTATTACGTAATACTATATAACGTTATACGTCATTACGTAATACTATATAACGTTATACGTCATTACGTATTATTATATAACGTTACACGTTATTACGTAATACTATATAACGTTACACGTTATTACGTATTAGTATATAACGTTATACGTCATTACGTAATAGTATATAACGTTATACGTTATTACGTAATAGTATATAACGTTATACGTTATTACTTATTAGTGTATAACGTTATACGTCATTACGTAATAGTATATAACGTTATACGTTATTACGTATTGGTATATAACGTTACACGATATTACGTATTAGTATATAACGTTACACGTTATTACGTATTAGAACATAACGTTACACGTTATTACGTAATACTATATAACGTTATACGTCATTACGTAATAGTATATAACGTTATACGTTATTACGTAATACTATATAACGTTATACGTCATTACGTATTAGTATATAACGTTGCACGTTATTACGTAATACTATATAACGTTATACGTCATTACGTAATAGTATATAACGTTATACGTTATTACGTAATACTATATAACGTTATACGTCATTACGTAATAGTATCTAACGTTACACGTTATTACGTATTAGTATATAACGTTACACGTTATTACGTATTAGTATGTAATGTTGTACGTTGGTACGTAATAGTATATAACGTTACACGTTAGTACGTAATAGTATATAGCGTTATACGTTATTACTTATTAGTATATAACGTTATACGTCATTACGTAATAGTATATAACGTTATACGTTATTACGTATTGGTATATAACGTTACACGATATTACGTATTAGTATATAACGTTACACGTTATTACGTATTAGTATATTACGTTACACGTTATTACGTAATACTATATAACGTTATACGTCATTACGTAATAGTATATAACGTTATACGTTATTACGTAATACTATATAACGTTATACGTCATTACGTATTAGTATATAACGTTACACGTTATTACGTAATACTATATAACGTTATACGTCATTACGTAATACTATATAACGTTATACGTCATTACGTATTAGTATATAACGTTACACGTTATTACGTAATACTATATAACGTTATACGTCATTACGTAATAGTATATAAAGTTATACGTTATTACGTATTAGTATATAACGTTATACGTTATTACGTAATACTATATAACGTTATACGTCATTACGTATTAGTATATAACGTTGCACGTTATTACGTAATACTATATAACGTTATACGTCATTACGTAATAGTATATAACGTTATACGCTATTACGTATTTTATATATAACGTTACACGTTAGTACGTAATAGTATATAACGTTATACGTTATTACGTATTAGTATATAACGTTACACGTTATTACGTATTAGTATATAACGTTAGACGTCATTACGTTATAGTATATAACGTTATACGTTATTACGTAATAGTATATAACGTTATACGTTATTACTTATTAGTATATAACATTATACGTCATTACGTAATAGTATATAACGTTATACGTTATTACGTATTGGTATATAACGTTAAACGATATTACGTATTAGTATATAACGTTACACGTTATTACGTATTAGAACATAACGTTACACGTTATTATGTAATACTATATAACGTTATACGTCATTACGTATTTTATATATAACGTTACACGTTAGTACGTAATAGTATATAACGTTATACGCTATTACGTATTTTATATATAACGTTACACATTCGTACGTAATAGTATAAAACGTTATACGTTAGTACGTATTAGCATTAACGTTATACTTCATTGCGTAATAGTATATAACGTTATACGTTATTACGTAATACTATATAACGTTATACGTCATTACGTAATACTATATAACGTTATACGTCATTACGTATTATTATATAACGTTACACGTTATTACGTAATACTATATAACGTTACACGTTATTACGTATTAGTATATAACGTTATACGTCATTACGTAATAGTATATAACGTTATACGTTATTACGTAATAGTATATAACGTTATACGTTATTACTTATTAGTGTATAACGTTATACGTCATTACGTAATAGTATATAACGTTATACGTTATTACGTATTGGTATATAACGTTACACGATATTACGTATTAGTATATAACGTTACACGTTATTACGTATTAGAACATAACGTTACACGTTATTACGTAATACTATATAACGTTATACGTCATTACGTAATAGTATATAACGTTATACGTTATTACGTAATACTATATAACGTTATACGTCATTACGTATTAGTATATAACGTTGCACGTTATTACGTAATACTATATAACGTTATACGTCATTACGTAATAGTATATAACGTTATACGCTATTACGTATTTTATATATAACGTTACACGTTAGTACGTAATAGTATATAACGTTATACGTTATTACGTATTAGTATATAACGTTACACGTTATTACGTATTAGTATATAACGTAATACGTCATTACGTAATAGTATATAACGTTATACGCTATTACGTAATACTATATAACGTTATACGTCATTATGTATTAGTATATAACGTTGCACGTTATTACGTAATACTATATAACGTTATACGTCATTACGTAATAGTATATAACGTTATACGTTATTACGTATTAGTATATAACGTTACACGTTATTTCGTATTAGTATATAACGTTACACGTTATTACGTATTAGTATATAACGTTACACGTTAGTACGTATTAGTATATAACGTTGTACGTTAGTACGTAATAGTATATAACGATATACTTCATTACGTAATAGTATCTAACGTTACACGTTATTACGTATTAGTATATAACGTTACACGTTATTACGTATTAGTATGTAATGTTGTACGTTGGTACGTAATAGTATATAACGTTACACGTTAGTACGTAATAGTATATAGCGTTATACGTTATTACTTATTAGTATATAACGTTATACGTCATTACGTAATAGTATATAACGTTATACGTTATTACGTATTGGTATATAACGTTACACGGTCTTACGTATTAGTATATAACGTTACACGTTATTACGTATTAGTATATTACGTTACACGTTAGTACGTAATAATATATAACGTTATACGTTAGTACGTATTAGCATATAACGTTATACTTCATTGCGTAATAGTATATAACGTTATACGTTATTACGTAATAGTATATAACGTTATACGTTTTTACGTATTAGTATATAACGTTATACGTCATTACGTAATAGTATATAACGTTATACGTTATTACGTATTAGTATATAACATTACACGTTATTTCGTATTAGTATATAACGTTACACGTTATTACGTATTAGTATATAACGTTACACGTTAGTACGTAATAGTATATAACGTTATACGTTATTACGTATTAGTATATAACGTTATACGTTAGTACGTATTAGCATATAACGTTATACTTCATTGCGTAATAGTATATAACGTTATACGTTATTACGTAATAGTATATAACGTTATACGTTTTTACGTATTAGTATATAACGTTACACGATATTACGTATTAGTATATAACGTTACACGTTATTACGTATTAGTATATTACGTTACACGTTATTACGTAATACTATATAACGTTATACGTCATTACGTAATAGTATATAACGTTATACGTTATTACGTAATACTATATAACGTTATACGTCATTACGTATTAGTATATAACGTTACACGTTATTACGTAATACTATATAACGTTATACGTCATTACGTAATACTATATAACGTTATACGTCATTACGTATTAGTATATAACGTTACACGTTATTACGTAATACTATATAACGTTATACGTCATTACGTAATAGTATATAAGGTTATACGTTATTACGTATTAGTATATAACGTTATACGTTATTACGTAATACTATATAACGTTATACGTCATTACGTATTAGTATATAACGTTGCACGTTATTACGTAATACTATATAACGTTATACGTCATTACGTAATAGTATATAACGTTATACGCTATTACGTATTTTATATATAACGTTACACGTTAGTACGTAATAGTATATAACGTTATACGTTATTACGTATTAGTATATAACGTTACACGTTATTACGTATTAGTATATAACGTTAGACGTCATTACGTTATAGTATATAACGTTATACGTTATTACGTAATAGTATATAACGTTATACGTTATTACTTATTAGTATATAACGTTATACGTCATTACGTAATTGTATATAACGTTATACGTTATTACGTATTGGTATATAACGTTAAACGATATTACGTATTAGTATATAACGTTACACGTTATTACGTATTAGAACATAACGTTACACGTTATTACGTAATACTATATAACGTTATACGTCATTACGTATTTTATATATAACGTTACACGTTAGTACGTAATAGTATATAACGTTATACGCTATTACGTATTTTATATATAACGTTACACGTTCGTACGTAATAGTATAAAACGTTATACGTTAGTACGTATTAGCATTAACGTTATACTTCATTGCGTAATAGTATATAACGTTATACGTTATTACGTAATACTATATAACGTTATACGTCATTACGTAATACTATATAACGTTATACGTCATTACGTATTATTATATAACGTTACACGTTATTACGTAATACTATATAACGTTACACGTTATTACGTATTAGTATATAACGTTATACGTCATTACGTAATAGTATATAACGTTATACGTTATTACGTAATAGTATATAACGTTATACGTTATTACTTATTAGTATATAACGTTATAAGTCATTACGTAATAGTATATAACGTTATACGTTATTACGTATTGGTATATAACGTTACACGATATTACGTATTAGTATATAACGTTACACGTTATTACGTATTAGAACATAACGTTACACGTTATTACGTAATACTATATAACGTTATACGTCATTACGTAATAGTATATAACGTTATACGTTATTACGTAATACTATATAACGTTACACGTCATTACGTATTAGTATATAACGTTGCACGTTATTACGTAATACTATATAACGTTATACGTCATTACGTAATAGTATATAACGTTATACGCTATTACGTATTTTATATATAACGTTACACGTTAGTACGTAATAGTATATAACGTTATACGTTATTACGTATTAGTATATAACGTTACACGTTATTACGTATTAGTATATAACGTTATACGTCATTACGTAATAGTATATAACGTTATACGCTATTACGTAATACTATATAACGTTATACGTCATTACGTATTAGTATATAACGTTGCACGTTATTACGTAATACTATATAACGTTATACGTCATTACGTAATAGTATATAACGTTATACGTTATTACGTATTAGTATACAACGTTACACGTTATTTCGTATTAGTATATAACGTTACACGTTATTACGTATTAGTATATAACGTTACACGTTAGTACGTATTAGTATATAACGTTGTACGTTAGTACGTAATAGTATATAACGATATACTTCATTACGTAATAGTATCTAACGTTACACGTTATTACGTATTAGTATATAACGTTACACGTTATTACGTATTAGTATGTAATGTTGTACGTTGGTACGTAATAGTATATAACGTTACACGTTAGTACGTAATAGTATATAGCGTTATACGTTATTACTTATTAGTATATAACGTTATACGTCATTACGTAATAGTATATAACGTTATACGTTATTACGTATTGGTATATAACGTTACACGATATTACGTATTAGTATATAACGTTACACGTTATTACGTATTAGTATATTACGTTACACGTTAGTACGTAATAATATATAACGTTATACGTTAGTACGTATTAGCGTATAACGTTATACTTCATTGCGTAATAGTATATAACGTTATACGTTATTACGTAATAGTATATAACGTTATACGTTTTTACGTATTAGTATATAACGTTATACGTCATTACGTAATAGTATATAACGTTATACGTTATTACGTATTAGTATATAACATTACACGTTATTTCGTATTAGTATATAACGTTACACGTTATTACGTATTAGTATATAACGTTACACGTTAGTACGTAATAGTATATAACGTTATACGTTATTACGTAATACTATATAACGTTATACGTCATTACGTATTAGTATATAACGTTGCACGTTATTACGTAATACTATATAACGTTATACGTCATTACGTAATAGTATATAACGTTATACGTTATTACGTATTAGTATACAACGTTACACGTTATTACGTAATACTATATAACGTTATACGTCATTACGTTATAGTATATAACGTTATACGTTATTACGTAATACTATATAACGTTATACGTCATTACGTATTAGTATATAACGTTACACGTTATTACGTAATACTATATAACGTTATACGTCATTACGTAATAGTATATAACGTTATACGTTATTACGTATTAGTATATAACATTACACGTTATTTCGTAATAGTATATAACGTTACACGTTATTACGTATTAGTATATAGCGTTACACGTTAGTACGTAATAGTATATAATGTTATACGTTAGTACGTCATAGTATATAACGATATACTTCATTACGTAATAGTATCTAACGTTACACGTTATTACGTATTAGTATATAACGTTACACGTTATTACGTATTAGTATGTAATGTTGTACGTTGGTACGTAATAGTATATAACGTTACACGTTAGTACGTAATAGTATATAGCGTTATACGTTATTACTTATTAGTATATAACGTTATACGTCATTACGTAATAGTATATAACGTTATACGTTATTACGTATTGGTATATAACGTTACACGATATTACGTATTAGTATATAACGTTACACGTTATTACGTATTAGTATATTACGTTACACGTTATTACGTAATACTATATAACGTTATACGTCATTACGTAATAGTATATAACGTTATACGTTATTACGTAATACTATATAACGTTATACGTCATTACGTATTAGTATATAACGTTACACGTTATTACGTAATACTATATAACGTTATACGTCATTACGTAATACTATATAACGTTATACGTTATTACGTAATACAATATAACGTTATACGTCATTACGTATTAGTATA